>NC_138189.1:11087293-11259793 GCF_964194105.1 Spermophilus citellus | reverse complement strand
TTTTTTTTACAGAACAAGAGAAAGAGATTTTAATATTTATTTTTTAGTTTTTTAATGGACACAACATCTTTATTTTATTTTATGTGGTGCTGAGGATCAAACCCAGCGTCCCACGCATGCCAGGCGAGCGCACTACCGCTTGAGCCACATCCCCAGCCCCATAAGCTTATTTTTAAAAAGAAATTTAACCAAATGAATGATTTAGTAACTCCAAAAGTTTTCTGAGGCCAAGGTCCCTGACTTCTTTAATTTTGTGTCCTGAATATCTGGAACAAAACCTCCCCAGAATGGCTGCTGGTAGCTCTCATTATAATTAGCAAAACTGCTCTTAATGGAATGAAAAGCTTTAGTGGCAACTTTTGTCAAGAGGCAGTAAGCAGAAGCAAATTCTTTGTTTGTTGGTTTCTGAAGTGTTGGGAAGGAGATGTACCCTTGAATGCCCCTTAGCTGCTGGGAAAGGGTGGTGTACATTTGGATAATGCCAGGAAGACTTAATTGAGGATCCATTATCCTAAAATGTCTCACTGGACCCTTCCAAAATTGAGATTTCCATTCTGAAGGTGTTTGATTTAGGATGCTCATAAAATTTTAAATGTTCCATGCATCCACCACACAGAGTATTTCTGGTTCAGTAAGGAACACAATGCCCTAGAACATTACTGTGATCCCAAGATACTTTTGGAGAAAGTCCAGTGGGAAAGAGTCTGGTATTTCTTTATTAGTATTCTAATCATGATCTATCCACGGTAGTAGGTACTTCTACATCAGGAACCCAGGAAGAACTTGAAATTCATCTTAAGCCATAAGACTTTGATACTAGAGATTCAACTCAGGCATTTTACCACTGAGCAACACCCCCAGTTCTATTTATTTATTTAGAGACATTCTCATTCAATTTAGTGAGATCACCTCAAATTTGTGATCCTCCTGCCTGGGCTTCCTCAGTTGCCTGGATCACAGACATGTGCCACTGTGCCCAGCTTACTGGGTGTTTTTACCAGTAGTCTTGGAGTAGCGCAGGCTGCCCTGCAATGAGCACAAAGGAAAACCTTTGGAAATAAATTCTAAATAAGGAAACAAACAGAGCCATTGAGAGAGCACTTCAAAGCTAAGGTAAAAGCATCTCACTTGGGCCAGTCCTGTCTCAGCATCCCACTGTCTCACCCTCTGAGGGATCCCCAGGACTCTGATGTCAAGATTGCTGGAAATCCCTTGAGGCCTGTGGCCTTGGTCAGCAGCTCCTAGGGTGGGATGCCCTCCCTTGCCCTACTCATAATGACCCTGTGCTTGCCTTACCAGGTGGCTGTGTAGCCTGATTTCCTGCTTTCTGCTGTTACTCATCGTGATTTTTTTTTACCTGGGCTTGCTGTGTGGCGTCTACGGCTATGACAAGCACACTACCCCAACCACCAGAGGCTTCGTATCCAACACGGGAGGCATCTTCCTCATGGTGTGAGTGTTTGCTTCTCTTGGCACCTGGGTGTGGAAACGTGGGGAGGAGAGCAGGGGCCGTCTGTGGCATTACACCAAACTTGTGCCCTCTGGGCCACACACTCTGGGTTTCAGTGGAGTGGGCGTCTTAGGGTGATGGTTCTGTCAGATTTGGGTGCGTCCATCAAGTAAAAGAAAGCTTCATGGGTTCCACTTTGATTGAGCAGCTTAAAAGAGCTGTTTACAAATGGTGAGCTCCCTTTAAAAGCCGCTCTCATGGAGGTCACTTCCAAGTTCACTTTCTTGACTTCTCACTGTTTCTCACTGTGTTCATTCATTCATCCATTCACTCTCCAGCAACTGGGAGGACCTCCCGTCGGACACTGTGCCATGTGGCTAGGACTGCTGCTCGCTTGCCACTCAAGGAACTTGAGTTTAGTAGGGTGTGCCGACCCAGCCCCTTGGGGATTTACATATATAGCCTAAATTAGGGACAAGAACAGAAGTGGTGAGCCCCTGGCACTGCTTCAGAGGCCTTCAGATCTAGGTTCTTGCATTTGGGAACCTTTACTCCAGCAGACAGCAGCAAAGCACAGTGGGCAGGAGCCAGCAGGTGTGCCTGGAGTTAGAGCCAGGAGTGCCAACCAGGGGGATGCAGGCGTAGTGGCTCTGTGTGCCCCGAAGAGAAGCCATGTGGGCTCCCAGTGTGCGTTCTGATCAGCTCCACCGAGGGTGAGTGGCAGGCTGAGGATGGGGTGGGGGGAAGGTAAAGCCTTGAAACAACCCTTTGTGGAATAGCCTAATGCTCCCGTCTATCTCCTCAAGCCACTAGTATGGGAGTGGCAAGGGCTGGAGAGCAGGGGGCACGCCACCATCTGCTGTGTCAAACATGGGATCACTATAAAATTAATATAAGATTAATTCTTATAAAATTAATTCTTCAGAGCTTTCCCTCAAATGGGCGCCAGTGTAGCGCAAGCCCTTACTAACATTAATGTGGCACAGGGATCCTAAAAACATCCTCAAAGCTAATGGTCTGGGACTGCTAAGGCCAGAAGAAGAACTGCACACACACCCAGATTTAAGAAATCACGCTCCAATGCAAGTACCTCCGAACTGGGAATGAAAAGAATCAAAAATTAAGTCAGCAAGGGAAAAAAACAAGATATTTATCTTGCCTTTTTGGTCAAATATACACAGACACAGGTAGGAAACCAGTGAAGCATTGCAAGTTGAATAATGCAGGCGTTCGGCAGTGGTCAAGGCTTTTGGTGGTGTTTCCTTTCCACCTTTTTAACTGCTTGAAAGGGGAGTAGTACCTCACTCCAAAAAGACACATTCATAAGTTCTGTTCACAATTTTTTGGGATCAACACAAAATCTGACATCTACCTTCAAAGAAAAAGAACAGGGAAGTCACCAACAGACTGGTGGAGGTTACAGGCGCCTTCAGTTGAGATGGAATTCTTCTGCAGATTAAGGGATTTCTAAGGAGATAGAGCCTGGAAACCTTAGGGTTGTGGAAAGGAAGAAGGCAGGTGACAGGACAGATTACCTGCCCAGAGGCAGGATGGCTGTGATTGCTTCACTGTTGATCCCGCACCCCCCCCCCCATGGCAGGCTTTGCTGTGCTGGGCAGAAGTCTCCACCCCTTGAGACATCTGGCAAGCAGCTGGATAGATGCAAAGGGGAGCGGGGAATGACGCAATCCTAGTCCGTCTAATCAGACTGACCACCAGGTGAAGTTTTTTCTTTCCAGCTGTCGACTCCCTGGTAGAAATCAGGAGACTCGTGTTTAGTTCTGCTGTAACCCCGTCCCCACCTGCTCTTTAAAAACAATGATTCTGTCCTATCAAGAGCATGCAAGATTTCCCATCTCCCAAAAAGATTCTGGTGAGAGACTGGAGGAGTCTTCCTTACACCTGGCTCTGCCTGGGTCCTGCCTGCCGAGGGTCCCCAGAGCATTTAGGGGTTGAGCAGGATGCCGCAGGGAACATGTTTTGTGCTTCAGCGATGGAGAGGGTTCCCAGAGACAAGGGAACCTGACATATGCAGTGACAATCTCCTGCACTGAAGCTCATGATAAAACTTTGAAAACAATGTCCCCATCACCTAGACTTATGGGCAACCACAAGTGTAAGGAAGGGGCACATCTGTGTGGCTGGTGGCAGTGGGAAGACCAAAATGCCCTTTGCCCAGTAATTCTTATTTCAGAGAACCTCTGGCAAGGAAGTAGATCAAACTAGGAAAGAAGCATCCTAAGCAGGGGTGTGTTTTTGTGGTTCGCTGTATAATAATGAGGCACTGGAGATAGTATGTTTCAAGAGATCCCCAGCCAGGTGTGATGACGCACACCTGTAATCCTAGTGGAGGATCATGAGTTCAAAGCCAGCCTCAGCCAACTTAGCAAGACCCTGTCTCAAAAATAAACTAATATATAAAAAGGGCTGGGGATGTGGCTCAGTAGTTTAGTGCCCCTGGATTTCAATCCCTGGTAATAAATAAATAAATAAATAAGGTTTTCATTATGCAGGAGAGCAATCTGTGGCGGCTTCTCTCTTCCCAGATAAATGTTTCTCTCTAAGCTGCTGACTCCTGAGGTGTTCTGTAGCCAGAAGTCTGCGCTGCACACACGTGTTGAACTCCTACCTGACATCTTCACTGCAACAGGAAACATCACTGACCTCTTTCTCACCTTCTCTTCCTGTAGGGTGCCTCAGTGTTCCCTGCCACCACCCTGGGCCCCCTCCCCACCTTTATCCTTTCTTGCTGCCTCTGGACTCCTGCATCCCTTTCATCCACTGGTTTCTCTCCATCAGCAGTGTCCCATCTGGGGACACTGAGGCCTGTCCAACCCATCCTTCTCCCGGCACCAAGACTGCTCTCCTTACTAGAGAAACCAGGCTGAGTTCTTCCCCGGGCCCCATTCAGTTCACCCCTCCCTGCCTCTGGAGATGCTGTTGACGCCATTCTCCACCTTTCCTGTGGATGCAGAGTTGTGTTGGTCCCTTTCAGACTCTCAAGGAGACACTTCCTGCTTAGAATCTCTCACCCTACTGTATCCTTTGAAGAAAGGATTGGTTCTCAACTGACTCCAGAACCCAGCTCTAGCCTATAATGCTAGACAGCATTCTGGTCTGCTATGGTCTGCCAAGGACAGAAAGACCACAGTGCTGGTACCTTCCCTCCTCACCCCCCAGCGGGCTGATCTGGTCAACCTGCACAATGCAGAGGACCAGGTCCACTTTGTACACTGACCAGGTAGTAAGCACTGCTAGGTAATATAGACTAAATCTTTGCAGAATTTCTGACTTTATCTGTGTTTTTGGTTTTTTTTTTTCCCCCAGTGGCGTTGGATTCTGTTTCCTCTTTTGCTGGATAGTGATGATCCTTGTGGTTCTTTCTTTTGTTCCTGGTGTGAATATGGAAAAACTGATCTGTGAACCTTATGCAAATGGGAAGATATTCCAGGTAAATATGCTTTTCTACTCATTGTGGGAGGACTTGAATGGACACTTGGGTTTCTCCATGTCTTGTGGGTTACTCGAAGAGCAGTGGTCATGATTTTGGTAGCAAGTGTATCTCGCCACCGAAAACATGAGGAGTTTGCTCTTTTTTCTGTGGGGGTGGCAGTCGTGGGTACCGAGGATTGAACTCAGGGGCACTCAACCACTAAGCTACATCCCCAGCCCTATTTATTATTTTATTTAGAGACAGATCTCACTGAGTTTCTTAGAGCCTCACTGTTGCTGAGGCTGGCTTTGAACTTGCAATCCTCCTCCTGGACCTCCTGAGCTGCTGGGATTACAGGCATGCGCCACTGCACCCTGCTGAGTAGTTTGCTTTTAATTCAACAAGTTGATTCTCTTTGCAAGATCAAAAAGCACACACCCCTACACACACTTCTTTCTAGATACATACGTAGTAATATAATGGTATTCTCATTTTCTGATTGTAAATGAAGTCAGTTTCAGGAATTAAGACTTGCATATCGATGTGGATTGTAGTATTTTGAGAGAGTAAAATTCTTCTTAGCAGTAGTTTCCAAAGGAGGCTGGGACCATCAGGAGATAAACTCCAAGGTTCCTCCCTTACCTTTCTTGAGGTTTGTGACATTGTAGATTTTCCCAAGTGACAAAGATATCCAGCCACGTGGTTCATGGCCTTAAATTCAAAGTGAAAGAGATGAATAAGATACACCCCATGGCAGAGGGTCGTCCCAGGTGGATATATGATGGGCAGTCAGGAATGGAATTCAACTTTCACTTTTTCTAAGACCAGCTTCCCCTGACTCTGGGATGCAGATGGCAGTTTTGTCTGGCTTCTAACTTAGACTTCCCAGTGTTTTTCTCCAGACTTATTTTTTTTTTTTAAGTATGGGCCAATTCTGATTTTTAAAATACAATTTTATTTCCTTCTTTAATTACATGTCTATTTTTCATCTCAAATCAAGTGAGATGAAATCAGTAAATGACTACAAAGGCAGCCACTTGTCATTGGTGTTTTGGCAGTTCAGTTAGTCAAGAGAAGTTAAATTGAGTTGATTGATGATCACATTATCTCCATTTGGCTTCTTAATAAAAAATAACAAGACATCAAACCAGGATTTATTATCTCCTGTGTAGTGTTGAATCCTTTAGCATAATTCTTTAAAATTAGAGGATATTTTAAAATCATTTATTCAGATTGAGCATTCCCAATCTAAAACTCCAAAATCCAAAATTTTCCAAAATTTGACAAGGGGAAAATTTTACACCATGAAACTTTTCATGTACAAAGTCATTGAACATATTGTAAAAATTATTCTCAGACTCTGTGTACAAGGAGTATGTAAAACAAGTGAATTCTGTGTTTAGACTTGTGTTCCATCCCCATTTTGTACACGCAGATATTCCAAAGTCAAAAAACAGTCTGAAACTGAAACCATTTCTGGTCCCAAACATTTCAGGTAAGGGGTCCTCTTACCCTGCTCTTACCAGGCAAATACCTGGCCATGCACCTAAATATATGTGGTCCAGAGTCAGAAGGCATGTGAGTCTTCATTTACTGTGTCCAGAGGGAAATTGTGGAGAAGCTATGTCCCGCTTGATGACTTTATGTTGGCTAGTTTCAATCAAATGGTCTATTTCACTCTCATTTCTAATGTGTTTACTAAATAAATTTGAGTTCCAAAAAAAGTAATTTTCATAATTTTTATCAAGGCTGTGGTCGATTGATTTATTCCAGTTACACTATTATTTTCTAGTTTCAGGCTGGAGATTAAAGAGAAATATTGTGATATAAAAAAATCTTAAAAATAATTTAGAGAATATTCATTTTGATATTTGTATGCATGTTAATATAAAAAAATTTAACACTTTTTCTAGATTTTGGACACCCCCTACTTACTAAACAAGGAATGGAAATACTACATCTCTGGCATGGTTCTTAAAAAACCAGATATTGAGCTCACTTTTGAACAAATTTACAGGTACCAATAATTGCATTATATGTTTTGCTATTTAAATTTTTTTTTCAGATAATAATTTTGCTTTCAATCTGTTTCTTTTTACCTTACTCATAAGGCTTTTCAGTTTCAGAGCTAAGCTGTCCTCTAGACTTAGCAAAGAGATTGTAGAAATGAGGCCCCAAAGAGAATTCTTCCCTGAAAGCTTTTGAAACCTGGAGATGATGATGCCTAAGGCCCTTATCTCCACGTATCTTTGGGGTTCCCTGGATAAGGTGACCCTATGTTGCATTAACAGGAACCTGTGAGAATCAGTGAATGTGTCCAAATCACAGCTGTGATAATAACAATGCAAGACTGGGTGTGGTTGAGAGGCTGAGGCAGGAGGATCATGAGTTCAAAGCCAGCCTCAGCAAAAAGCAAGGCACTAAGCAACTCAGTGAGACTACTCTGTCTCTAAAGAAAAATAGAAAAAATGGCTGGGGGTGTGGCTCAGTGGTCAAGGGCCCCTGAGTTCGATCCCTGGTACCAAAATAATAATAACAACAACAACAACAACAACAATGCAGGTACAGGGCTGGTCCTGCAGTGAGGCCACCTAGGCTCCCATCCTTTCTCTGCAGCTGGGGGCCCTGTGACCTTGAGTGATTCTACTTCCTCTCCATTCAATAGGGATCATGACAACAGAAATCTCACCTTGGGTCTTTTCGGGTCCAGTGAAATACATGAAATTAGAATAGTACCTGACTCTTTATAAAGACATGACAACAGGCATGGGTGTGGCTCAGCGGGAGAGCCCTTACCTAGCATGGGAGACCTTGGGTTTAATCCCCAGCACCACATAAGCAGAACAAATCATGGCAAAATACCTGTTCTTACTTATGATTGTTCATCAGCACTTTTAAGCTCCTGTCTGATATACAGATTTCTCTAAATCTTTAAAACCTTCTGGAATCTTTAGGGTTTTACTTGCTGCTGTGGTAATGTGCCACAAATTGTTCTCCTGCATAATGGAAAACTTTTTTTGGGGGGGAGGGGTACCAGAGACTCAACCCAGGGGTGCTTAACCACTGAGCCACATCCCTAGCCCTTTTTATTTATTTAGTAATTTTGAGACAAGGTCTCACTAAGTTGCTTTGGGTCTCAACAAGTTGCTGAGGCTGGCTGTTTTATTATTATTATTATTATTATTATCATTATTATTATTTTTAGTTGTGAATGGACACAATACCTTTATTTTTTTACGTGGTGCCAGGGATCGAACCCAGTGCCTCGTGTGCTAGACAGGCGCTCTACCTCTGAGCCACAACCCCAGTCCTGAGGCTGGCTTTGAATTTGTAATCCTCCTGACTCAGCCTCCTGAGCTGCTGAGAAGACAGTCAGGTGCCACTGCGCCCGCCCTTTTTTTTTTTTTTCAACCTTTTTGTCATTTGCCTCTTTGCACCTCCAAAGAGGGGGACACCCTCTCCTTGGCAGTGAGATCATAGCCGAGTGAGTTGAATTGACCTTCTAAATCTTCCTTAAATCCATCTCCTCTCCTTGCTTGCAGCTTCCCATTTCATCCTGCAAGTGTCTGGGAATGTGAAGTGACCCAACCAAACAGATCACTTCCCGCCTTAATGTCAGCAGCTCCACAGTGCCACCAGCTGAGGTCACAAACAAGTGGTGCATGCATCCACCCCTCTCAACCTGTACTCAGATTGTTAATCAGTTGTATACTCTTCAGCTTAACCCAGGGAGTCTCAGGGTCTTTCTCAATAGAAAACTCTAAGCAGACATTATCAACCCATTGTAGCCTCTGGGCACAATTGAGCCTGCTCACCATTCCCAGGCTGGGAGGCAAGGCCTAGCATCTTAGCTGGCATGCAGCAATTTGTGACCAGCTCTTGCAGAACTCTGCAATATTACCTTTGTTGGTGCATGGAGCTCTGGGTTCCAACAGCACCACCTGTTTGTTGGAGCAGGTATCACACCTCCTAGGAATGTGGGCAAATTACTGCTCATGGCATCCTGCAGGGGCAGAGGGCACTGGCTCTTGTGGCAAGGAAGACACTCCCCTATTATGTGACTCTCTGTGTGGCAGGAATATGAATCCTACCAGCCCTATCCTTCTTAGCTCGGTTAGATAAGCACTTCCTCATTTTAGAGATGGGATTGAGGCATGGAGAGCTGAGGACATTTCACCCCAGTGACCAGATTAGTTTTATGGGCAAAAAGTCTGGATGTCTGTGGGTCCTCACCATTAGAATAGATGTCAAAGCATATGTTTAGTCAATATAGCCCAGCCCTGGAAATGGGAAGGGGAAATATTCTTGACAGGGGCTTGATAGAATCTTTTAATAAAGCCTATGATGCACTTTGCAATGCACCTCTTTCTAGTGAGTGTTATTTTTGTATTTTTTATGAGAATTTATTTCTTCCCAGTTTGTAAATTTGTCCACAGCAGTACAGACAACAGTGTAAAGGAGACAGGTGCAAGGACACATTCATCAGTGCTATTGTATCTGTTCCAAAATTTGGACTGTTAACAAAAGAGGAAAATAAGTCAGGAGTGGCAGGCGCCAGCCATTCACGTGGTTGTGGGTGATAACCTGAACCCACTTAGTCACAGATTGCACAGCAAGAAACGGTTAACCTCCCTCCTCACTCTCAGATATGGACCGAGGGCACCATGCTGCTTTTCTGGGTCATGATTTCTATGTTTGCTCCCACAGCGATTGCAAAAACAACAGAGGAATTTATTCCACACTTCAACTCGAGAACCGCTTCAATATCAGCGAGAGTCTTGACATTCACAAGGTGAGTCCTTAGAAACCAGTTCTGGACCTGACACATTGTTTTACGAAATCCAGTTGTTTTTCCTTCTTTTTGTTAAAATTGCTGTGAAATCTGCAAAAGATAAAACAAGCCACTTTAAAGGGACATTTCATATGTTCAGTGTTAGGCAATCTTCACCTTTATCCAGTTCAAAACATTTTCTCACCCCCAGCCAGTTGTCTTTCTTGCAGTGTGAGGTCTTTGATTTTTTATGCAAGAGCTTCCCAAGAGGCCTCACTGAGGACATGTCCCAGGGAGAGATTCCACTTCACTCCACATAGATATTCCTATGAAAGCAACCCCCACTTGCTTCCCAGGGAGGCTGGTTCTCCAAGACCATCACCCCTTGTCTGACAGGCCCTAGGATTGGGAAGAACAGTCCACACCATCCTTATTCCTTATGATCACACTGTGGCCCCAGGACTGCAGGGTAGTCTCTGCTCAACCATGGCAAGAAGGAAGGATGGAAGCAAGCCAGATAGAACGACTTTCCCTCCCATTTTGCTTCAGCCCACACCCCAGTCTTGACTCTTAAGACTCAAGGAAAACGCCATTCCAGAGCATGCTGGTCAGAAGAAAGAGGAAGAGAGTCCCACTGCCCCAGGCTGGACCCTTCCACTCCCCTGTGCCTGGACGCCTCATCTGGCCTTCTTGGTTGTGCAGGAAAGAATGTCGTCCTCTTACTTTTGGGCTTCCAGCGCGAGAGCAGATTCCAGGCAGAACTTAAGGAAGAGGCATTCACCAAGTCCTGCAGCTCTGGCAGGCCAGCAGAGAGGCCATGGGGTCATGATGACCTGACAGTTTTCAAATGTGAGGAGCTTTACTCAAAACCTGCATATGAATTTTGTTTTGATTCTCTTCCCTAAATATTGCTTATTGTCCATAAATAATCACCAAATCCTAATTAGGTGTCCTCTTCCCCTTTGTCCATCATGCCATGGGCCACTTTCCTTGTGCTGTGCTGGGTAGCCGTTGAGAGTGTCACTGGGACCCTGAGGCACGCCCTGACTTCAGAAACTACTGATGGGCTACCAAGTCAACCCCAGGTCACCCACGGCATTCCCGTGACCTTTGCCCAAGTAACTGAGCACTGTTTCCCAGAAGACGTCTCCCGTGTCTTTCTCTTGCCCAGCTCTAGTGCAAGGCGGTCCCTTCCCCAGAATGCCTGCCCACCTGTCCCTGTCAACATCTCTGTTGGGCAAGCCTGGGTGCTCCAAAGCCACCTCCTCTCTACCCTCTGTGCTCCCAGCCTCTTTTCTTGAACTCCTCTCTCCCTGGTGCCCTAATGGAATTCTTGTGCCCCTCTTATGACACAGCCTCTTCATTTTGAGGTCTTTGACAGGGAGATGAGATCTTATTTTGCTTTGTACTTGAAAAGTGCTGACCACAGGATATAAGAAGCCATGGAGGCAGGGGAGGAAGAAATCCCAGTCAAATATAGATATAAATACACACCCATGTATGAATATATACTGTGTCTGCATGTCTACACAGACATATGTATGTGTGTATATGTATGTATGTATATTCTTGCATAGTTTTATTGCCCTTTTAAAGCATTAAGTACTTGACATGCTTGGAGAGTAATGGCTTGGTTTCCACGTCTTGTTTCATCAGCATACTGACAACATAAACAATCGACTTGAACGTCTGGATATAAAACTTGGTGGCATTGTTCTTTTGAACGAGGAAGGAAAAAACAACCTCAAGGAATTCTCTAATAGTGGGATAGACAATATAGATTATGACACCCTCTTGGCTCAGGTATCATCCACTTATGCCTATGTGATTTGGGGGAGAAAGTGGGGCACCAAATGTGTGTACTTCATTTTTTAGCGTGTTTTTTTTTTAATGAGAAGAGATTCAGAGCATAAATTGCAATTTTAAATTGTGCGGCTTAGTGACATTTAGTATATTCACACTGTCACACCATTTTATTCTACCTAATTCTAAAACATTTTTATCACCCCAAAAGAAAAGCTGTTCCCGTTAACAGTCTTCCTTTGTTCCCCTCAACTTGGCAGCCATCGGTGTGTGCTCCATTTCTATGGATTGACTTATTTGGATACTTCATGTAAATGGAATCATACAAGAAGTGGCCTTTGGTGTGTAGCTTGATTTTGAGGTTCACATAGCATGTTTTCACCCATGTCTTAGCATGTGTTGGCATTTTATTCTTTTCTATGGTTAAATAAGAATAATGGGTATAAATTAAAATGCAAATGTCACCTATGGAGGAGTTTCTTCAATCGGTTGCCTATTAGATGTTGTTAGGATTAAAAATCCCATAACACAAATTTTTTATTTCTTTTGTAGAGTAAAACATCTCCCGGAAAAGTGAATCTTTTATCATTTTCATATGATCTGGATACAAAAGCAGACCGTTTGGTGAGTTCACATAGTTGGCTTAAGTGCTGTAGCAGGGTAGGTGTCTAATGTCAGTGCCACCAAGAGGGAAGCTACTGCAGAGGTCCCTTTCACTGTGAGTGAGTCCAGCCTTGCTGACCGCCCCTCCTGTGCATGTGGAAAGTTGCCCTCAGTGGTCATTGCTGTTTGGCCCCGATGTCGCTGGAAGTTTCCAGGGCCCACCTCCATCCCCACCGATTCCTTCACCCTCAGACCCCCAAGTGTGAGCACATGTGCTTCTGTATGTGCAAGCACACACACGTCACTTTCCTTGTAGCGTAGGGACCAGAGAGAGGACATGGGAGAAGTCCCATGGGTTGCTTTGCTGCCTCATCAGCAAGAAGTGGCTGAGGAGGGCAGAGGCCCCAGTGGGCCCACAGACTCTGCTTCGTCATTACCTCTGCTGGTCGGTGACTGCATTGCTTCACTGGCCCCCTGTAGCATTAGACCATGGTGATGAGAACGTGGGCTTTGGAGGAAAACCCAGGTTTAAACCCTGACTCAGTTTCTTTCCAATGGTAGAAGCTTGAGCAAGGTATTTCAACCCGTTGTGCCTCAGTTTCCCCATCTAGCAAATGAGGGCAATAGTACTTTTGGGATTCTTATAGTTGGCATGCCAAACCCCATTTTAAGTATGGGTTAAATATAAAGTTCTCAGTTGAACTTTGGTTTTCTCATCTGTAAAACAGAGAAACCAATGGTAGCTCCACCTCCTGAGGCAATGGTGCAGGAACCCAGTCTCCGGCACTCAGAGAGGGCTCATGAGTGCAGGTATTGCCTTGTCCATGGTTCTGATCCGAAACAGAATATTTTGTGCTGCCCCTTTCTGCCAGTCCTTGTGCCCACCCGTGGCCACCATTGCCTAAGGAGAGCCATGTGCTTATGTTACAGCTGCCAGAGTCTGGAAGGATCCTGTGGATCTTGACTTATTTTCTCTTTGTAGCCCCCCGGACAATTAAAGCAGTCCATGAAGTCAGAAGCGCAAACTATTAGAAAAATTCACCAGGATCAAGTCCTTCCCATGGAGAAGACCCAGGTAACCATCAGCTACCTATGATATAACAGTGACCTGAGCAAAATGGATTGCACCTCCTTGACTTAGATCTAGCCTGAGGCCACTTGCACATCTCATGGAGGTCTTGTCCAACTGGCCTCAGCCTCAGCAATTGAGCTGGGCTTTGAAGAGCACAAAACTTAAATTACACCACCCCTAATCTTATTTTCCTCTCATTTTCCAAGTGGAGTGTGAGCAGTTAGCTTTGGTCTGTGCCTGGCCCCCACTCCTTGCTGTTAACATACCCTCCAAAGCCAGGTGTCTAGCACATCAGGTGCTGATCATTTTGCTCTGGACTTACTCTCATGTATTCTCTAATTCTTTCTCTCCAAACTCTGCCTAGAAATATGTGAAAGTGAGGGTAAGTGCTTTTCTTCCTGCGTCCTGTCTGCTCTGTTACTGTCTCGTTGACCATTGCTGCCTTTCTTCTCTCTCCCATCACTCCCCACCTGTCTCATTGCTTGAGACAATCAAGGCAGGCTTGTAGCTGAGCGAGAACAAAGACTTTGGAGCCAGGAAGATCTGGCTTCAGGGTCTGCTTCTGCATCTCCAAAAACTATAGTATCTCAGTTTCCACATCTAAAAACAGAATATTAAAAAATGAGATATAACAAGGGTGGGAACGATTCCTGCATTGCTACTCCCTGGTTCATGGAGATGTCAGACCTCTGACCTCAGAGGACTCAGGAATCAAAAAGTTGTTGCTAGACTTGCATGTGGGTCATACTCGCAGCTGTCAAGGGGGGAACTGTGTGGAAACTGGGTTACTAGGTCGGTTGCTCAAGTCTGGAGATGGGGGTTAGGTCTACCTGCTCTGACATCTGAACCTTCCTGATGGAGTTTTTTCCTCTGTCTCCGTCTCTCTCTTCTGCCTTCTGACTTCCTAGTTCCATGGAGGATGCGCAGTGTCCTCCTGTGGGGGAGCTCACTTCCCTGTGTGCCGAGCTCATCACACTGTTCTGCTATCCGTGTTCAGATCAGAACAAATCTGTTTATATTGGAAGCTGCTTTTGCAGCTTGTCTTCAACCAGACAGGACCCCTTGGCCTTTTCAGAGTTAGGGCAACTTGTCCACAGAAAGACAAGAGGGTCAGCCAACTGCAGTCTGAAGGCCAAATCCTGCCAGCTTTTGTAAACAAAGTTATTGCAACACAGTGGTGCCCAGTTATTTCCAAACTGTCTGTGGCTCCTCTTGGCTATAGGGTGAAGTAAAGTGGAGTCTTTGGAACAGGCCATTGCCCCTAAAGCCCAAAACATTCACTCTCCAGCCCTTCATAAGTTTGCCACCCCAAACCAAAATCATTCAGGGGTGCCACACTGTAGGGCAGGCTGTGTTTTAAATGCCTTCCACTTTGATCAATCCAGTTTGAAGGCGTTTCTTGGGCACCTTGCATGTGATCTGCACCCTTTCCAAGTTTTTGAACAAGTATCCTGATTTCTTACACCAGGTACACATCGTTACTTGTTGGTTTTTCTAGAATGAGACCTTTGCAGTGTCAGATCAGATTGATGGCTATTATGGGGAGCGGGGAGACACATGCCATGTGTTCTTGCTCCCTTGTTTAATAGTTTTGACAATATTTTCTGTTTTTTCACCAGGTCGATGTACAAAAAAATATCAAGATTCTTCAACGCACAAGTGGGGGACTAAAGGCAAGGATGCATTTTGTTTTTCTGTCACAGGGTTTGTTATTAAATACCATGCATAGAATTTCAGAGACATTGATTTTTACAAGTACTTTAAATTTTAAAGAAAGTCTCAGGTATGTACCCATCTAAATACCCAATTGGGTTTTCCTACCATTTCCCTTCTACTTTTGCTTCCATAAATGCTGACCTCTCCTAGCAGGTTGTCTATAAAACTGAAATCTATTTTGATGCGTAGAAACTTAGAAGGTAACATGGGACAATCTCACAGAGCTATCGACACCTAGCAAACCAGTGTGAAGGCTCAGTGCTCTCTAACCACATCCAGTTCACTGCTGGGCTGCCCACAGGCTGCTCGACTTATCTCCCCCCTTAGATAGGCAGCCTGAAGGATCAGCCTTTGTCATGGCCACCTCACATGCTCTTAGTGGGTACATGAGTTTGGGGTGACAGGAACACAGTTGTGTTTTAAGATGCTGCTTAGAACTAGCACATTCCACTTTGTTCATGTTCCCCTGGCCAAAGCAAGTCACATGACCACACCCATGATCATCATGGTCAGAGCAGAGAAGTACAGTTGTCCCTCACTGGGGGAGGGGTTGGTTCCAGAACCCTCCATGGACACCAGAACCCATGAGTGCTGAAGTCCCTTGCATAAAATGGCATACACAGTATTTGTATATAACCTCTGCACATCTTCTCATATACTTTAAATTCTCTCTAGATTACTAAGACTACTCAACGCAATGCAAATGCTATATGAATAGTTATTATACTGTAATGTTTAGGGGATAATAACAAGAAAACAATCATATCTATATGTTCCATATACTTTTTTCCAAAAAGATTAGTTGAATCCCCAAATGCAAAAATCTATGAATTTGGAAGGCCAACTATGTGCTCTAAACCCTGAGAAATCATGCCAGAGAAGGTGTCAATCATCTGGAACAGTTGCTGTGCTCCACTGCAAGGGTACCCTAGCCACAAACACTCCCACAACAGAGACTCAGCTCTGTGGCTGTGCTATATTCATCTTGTACACAAAATGCCAACAAGCAACTCAATAAGGAAGAAAATATTTCCTTGTTGAGTAGGTAGGCTGCCCACAAAGGTTTGGCTATGAGCCCCACAGTGAAAATCTCGGTGTTCCTTCCTTTACTGTTCTCCGTGAACCAATACCAGGACTCACTTTCTCTGAAGACATTCAGGTTTACTCTGCACTAGGACCATCCCTACACCTCCAATCACTGGGGCCATTTCATCATGCTTTATCCCTTGCCAAGGGACCCCAAGAGACACCCTGCTGGCTACAGGCCTTTTGCTCCCTTTGGAGCAGCAGTGCATGCAGTTTGGGGTTGCATTCATGGGGCCCAGCCCAGGGAGCACTAGGGCCAGGACTCAGTCGTGACCCACTTGTCAGGCTGTGTTGCTCAGCACTTGGGGCAAAGGAACCCTTCTTCAGATTTTGCACCAAGCTCTCATGCAGGTTGGCCACAGTGCTATCTTGGAATGACAGTGCAGGCAAATTCCTACACCTTAGTATGTTCTCAGCTTGGTGGTCTTGAAGTCGTCAGCCACCTCCTCCGGGAACAGTGGCCAGCAGCACCCTTCTGCCCACTTTGCTGTTGAGTTCTCCTGGAAGGAAGTCCTACGAAGGCTCCACCCCAGTGCTGGCCCCCAAATGCCTGATCTTGGCTCTTCTCCTTCCCCTACCCTCAGGTGACTGGGTCAGGTCTTGGTGGTATTGGACTGGGGCACCAGTACTACTGATTGTCCGGATCCATGGGGTCTGTATCTGCAGGTCCAGCCAGCCACAGAATGGAAAATATTGGGGGGAAATAACTAAGTCTGTACTGAACATATACAGACTGTTTTTCTTCTCGTTGTCCCCTAAAAAATACAGTGACAATTATTTGCATAGTATTCATATCGTGTCAGGCATTATAAGTAATTTGGAGATGACTTAAAGTATATGGGAGGGTGTGGGATGTGTTGGTCACCTGCCATTTTACACGGGGACTTGAAGATCTTTAAACTTGCTATCCCAGGGGCTCTTGAAATCCGTGTTCCCAGGGACAGCTGCACTCAAATTGATTTTCATATTGTCTGTTTAATTCCTCTTATCACTTGATCCCCTTCTAATTACTGTTCTGTTTTCCAGGAGAAAGTGTCCAAGATCCTGCAATCTTTGGATTCTGTTCAGGTCTTCATAACTAACGATATTTCCTCCGTTATTGTGGAAGTGAGTTTTCTTTCTTAAAATAAGCCAATAAATAAAAGGGCCTGTGAGCTTTCCATAATTAAGTCTCTGTGGTGTTTGAGTATGCTGTCATCATTTTAGTGGCATTACTGATCTTCGGGTTTCTTTCTAGGAAACGAAGAAATTTGCGAAAAAAATCTTACGATATTTTGAACACTACCTAAAGTGGGTGGAGCTGGCTGTAAGTAGTTGACCTTCTGTGAACATAAATGGGGTGTCCTAAGACAGTCATCGTCTAGGGTAAAATATGGAGGAAGTGAGGTTGAATTCCTGGTAATTGGACTGACACCAAGTAGAAGGGCTTTGAAGTGTGGAGACCAAGACCTCTGAGACCAGCCCACCAGGTGGGAGCCCCTTCCCCCTCCCAAATCCCCTCTTGTCCCTTGGCACACCATTGTGACATGGGTTCCTCCATTTGCTTCTCACCTCCTTTGTCATATAACAAAGGGATCAGACTAAAATTCAGTCTAAACCATGGCTGGATATGTGTGCTTTTAGTTCTCTCAGCAACCCCGAAGGGTGGGTCCTCTAGCTTCACATAACATTTGAGGAAACTGGAAACCGAGGCTCAAGGTTCTTGAGAGAGAACAAGGTTCTTGCTTTGAAGTCATTGGATTCGCACCTGTGGGACTCACCCGCACAAACCCCCAGTCAGCTCTGCATCTCCGAGGAAGGGAGGTCCTTATGTGAGACGGGCCAAAAGGGTCTAATGCTTGTGGGGTTTGGTGACCTGCTCACTCAGTTTTTCCATGTCCCTCACCTCCATAGGTCACTGAGAAGATGGTGCCCTGCAAGCCTGTGGCCACCGCCATGGATTCTGCTTTTAAAGTGATTCTGTGTGGCTTCATTGTGGACCCTCTGGTGAGAACTCCATCTTCCAAAAGCAGACGTGTTAAACCTACCATCTTGTTTTCCCCCAGATGGAAATAGACACTATAATATTTGTTTATATTAGTTTTCTGTTGGGGTTTATTTTGCTTTAGAACCCAAATCCTAAACCCTAAAATTTAGGTCAGTGTGTTATGATACCCAGTAGACCAAAACAGTCACAGTCCTCTTTACAGGTACTCGTTCCTTACTAAAATTACACTTGGAAGTTGGGAGACTCCTCTTGGTAGGAACAATCAGAAAGGAAGACTCCTTGCTGTGCTGATAGCTAATATCAGGAGATTCTTCATGTGACTTTCTGCACAGGCCCAGTGCTAAAATCCAGGCTTCATTTTTGTTTTAAAGGTGTTTTAACATGTGACACCGGGGACGGCAGATTTCGGTTTATCAGATTTGTTGCTCGCCTCTGCTCACCCTCAGCTTGCACTGACCCTGTCTGTGGGCAGATTCTCTTGCTTCTTCTGCTCAGAGTGCTGTGGTGGTTTCCCCTTGCTACCACGATGAAGGCCAGCACCCTTCAGAGAACACGCTAGCCATGCATGATGGCGTCCTGCCCACCCAGGTCACATTATGTACTGCTTCCCACCTTTCTCCCTGGGCTCCAGACAGGCTCATTTCCTTTCACTTCTTCAAAGTTCCCCACCTCTAGGCCTTTGCACATGCCCAACTTCCGGTCTGCAGACCGTCTCCCTCTCTCTTTCTCTCTTCTCCCCACCCTTCCTATGCATTGGACTAACTTCTCCAGATCTGTTAGCAGTGGTTGAGAACATGGACTCTGAACTCAAATGCCACTTCTACCCTTTCTGAACTCTGACTTTGAAAAACCGTTGACATTTCCTGAGCTTCATCACCCGAATGGGGCTGTTTTGATGGTTCAGCTACCTTCCATGTAAAGCCCTTGACACCATTACTGGTACATGAACACCCTCTGTAGCTGTTAGCAGTCCTTTGTTGTTCAGTTTTCTGAACTGTATCCTTTTCTCTGGGAGGATTTTATGATCCTCCAAACTTACAGGATCCCTTTTCCACATTCCCACAGAATTCTGTGCTTTTCCTGAGAAATATGATTGCTGTTGAATTACGCACCAGTGTGTATCTCCACGATCTGGCCTCTGCCACACACACTACACTGAACTGCACGACAGAGGGCGCTGCTGTGCCCTTTGCTGGCACAGAGCATTCCTAAGACATGCTGATCAGAGAACTCAGTGCATCCCTCTCTCTTTCTCCATCTCCCTCTTCCCTGCTCACAAGTTCATTTGCTGGCTGACTTGCATGGTCCCGAGGGGAATGATCCTTCCACTCTGGCACCCCAGGCCATAGCTTCTTGGCTGCTTACCTCCCATGGCAACTTCTTGCCCCATCTGTCCTGTGTTTGGTGGCCCTTGCTGCCAGCTTCTGTGGAAGTCCTCATTAGGCCAGTCCAGGGTTCACCTCATTTATTCTGAAATGACCTCTTCCTGGTCCACTCTCCACCTCCCATCACCAATCAGGCAAATTACCCAGCTTCTAGATGCCTCTCTGCAAAGATTGGGGCAGAAAAAGGAGAGGTCCAGAGGCTGCTCAGGGGGATAACAGGCTGGATCTTTGCTGCTGGTGGTTTACAGCGAGGAAGAGCTCTGGGAACCCCATTGCACCAACAAAATAGATGCAGGTTGGCCGCCATGTCTCTTTAGTATCTTGATCACTCCTCAAAGGACTTAGGAAGCTTCCAAGGAATGGATGTGGCTGTCAGAAGATTGGAAAGCCTAGAAATTAGAGGCCAGGGATATGCCACCAAAAAACAACAGCCAGCTCATCCAGGAGCACAACAAAGCTGCCTGGCCAGGCTGGGACAGGCAGGTGGAGGCTGGTGTCCCAGCTGCCTTCTGCCTCATGGTGGCTGGGGAAGCTGCTCTGGTGGTCCTGCAGCATTGTCCCGAGGCAGGGCTCAGACTTGAACTTCCATAGGAGCCTGGAATGTGCAGGATTACAAGCCAACCAAGAAGGATGCTGATCAGAAGTGGTGCCAGCCTGTGTGTACCACAGGGTCACACTGTGCGTAGCTGTTACTGCTTTGTTTGGTAACATTAAGGGATTTGGGGTTTCACTCTTCAAAGGATGACATGGTCTGTGCCCAAATGAGGGCGAATGCTGCTCTTGAGGGAGAAGCATGACTCTCCTGCTGTTGGCTGTTGTCTCATGGGCACAAGGGTCCAGGGTATGAAATGCAATCTCAGATTTTTCAAGAAAAGACGTTAAGTTCAGGTTTATGTGTGAGATCTGACTTATAAATATTGGCAACTGTTTATTAAAGGACACTTTAATTTTGCTTTTTAAGTAAAACATGGTTGAACTCAGCCTGTGGCCCACCTTCAGAGTGGTTAACATGAAACACGGGACTTCCCTCGAGACCCTGGCATGCGCCCAGCTTTGCTTCTGTCTTGTTGACACACTTGTGTTATGGGGTGGGGCTGCTGCGCCTCCACTGCTCAGAGGCAGATCAGAGCGAGAAAGTTTCATGAGTCTAGCTCCGAGAAGTGGTGTGGACTCACACCGCACAGCTAGCCATCCTGCAGGCTGGACAGCTGGGGCAGCCAAGGGAGCCGTGGAGGGCGAGACTTGGAGTTTTCCTGGAGTGTCCTAAGTGAAATCCTGGCTTCACTGCTGGCTGTTTCTGTTTGTCGTCTGGAAAATAAATGTAATAATATAATAAATATAGGATCTACTCAAAGTTTTCAGAAAAACAAACTGGATTGTAGCATGTGGCCCTTCAGACAATGGCTGCTTCATGTTACATTCACAAATAATTTTAAAGAACAAAATGAAGATTCATTTATAAAAGATTGCAAAACACATATTTTCCAACAGGCACCTGTGATTTTCCATTGCCCATCTTCAAGTATTTAATTTTCTTAAATTTTAATTTAACTTTTTGATTTCTTTTTCTCCCCAGAATTTGTTTTGGTTTGGCATGGGGAAAGCTACTTTTCTTTTACTACCGGCTCTAATCATCGCTGTGAAGCTGGCCAAGCACTACCGCCGCATGGAGTCAGAGGATGTATATGAAGAGTAAGCATGAGCTTCCTTGAAGGTGGGGGTCGAAGTCCGGGCAGGGCTTCAAGGAGCTGCTGCATCTGAGCTCAGATGACTGCAGCTGACTCTCTTCTAAAAAAAATCTGTCCTGGTTTTGTTAAGTTTTAATGCTAATCCTGCCTTTTCGCTCTCAATTAATCTCAACTTCATTAACCAGTCTTCTCATTTCTCCTTTGCAGTTGCTCTCGGTCGGGGACTTGGCATTTCACTTTATGATAACTTTTATTACTATTTTCCTTTCCATCCTGTCATCGGTCCTTGGCTATGTGTCTGGTGATCTTGTGTGTTTCATATTCATGTCACTCACCTCCTCAACCTGTCTCTCTGGAATGTGCACTATTAATATCCATATTGGAGTACAAATGTGGAGAGTGTAGCTGTAGAGCTGAAATAGTCGCATGAAAATTACTAATTTTGTCTCTACTTTTTATATTTTATGGTGTTGAAACTGTATGCATGGAAATGTAAGCCTTTTTTAAAAAAATCATATTCATACATGGGATGGGGGAGGATTTATTATCCTACAATGGACTTTAAATTAATAATATCTTTAAATGACATAAAAATAATAGATATATGTAGGTAAAAATAAATTCTGACAGTTCTGAAAAAGAGGACTGGAACACAGAGGGTGTACAAGAAATGCTCATTGAAGGAACAACTATTTTACATGTTAAAAATTACTAATCCATACAGAAGTCATTCCTATCTTTGGGAGGCAGAGGCAGGAGGGTCACAAGTTCAGCCAGTCTCAGCAACTCAGCAAGGCCTTAAACAAACAGTGAATCCAAATTTAAAAAGAAAGAAAGAAAGAGGGTTATTTTACAAGTTGATAACACAAACTTTGAGGTCCCAGAAACCTCTCAGCACACTAATATTGCTATGGACCCTTTGCCATTTAGAAGTGATTGTGAAAGCCATAGACATTCGCTAACTCCTGGTGTCAGACCTGAGTGCTGAGAGTAGGCAGCTCTGTGCCATCACCCCATCCTGTCATGGCCCTGTCTGAGCCCTTTGCTACATACACAGGCCAAAACCTGCCTCTGGCATAGATGAGACAACACCCGAGCCCCCACTGGATGCATAGCTGCACCTCACGTGAGTACTCAACACTGAGGGCTTAAGAGGTGTGTGTGAGTGTCCTTGCTTTACCAGTTTTTACCCATGTCCCTGCACATGAGAAGACTTGCTAACTCTTGGATTTCATTTACTGGACAAAAATGGAAAAACGATAATGATAGGAAACAGGAAAAAGCCCTAGGTGATGTTCAGAAATGAATGCCTCTTCCCACTTGCTGGTGGGCATTCATCCTGGGTTGTTAAGGCAGAAATTCACAATCAGTGACTCCCACCCAGTTGTACTAAAGACCACTGAGGACGATTCTGTAGTGATTCTGGGTGTAATACACATTTGAAGGAGTTGCCTATGGGAAGGACCGAGGCCCTCACACTCCTGTGAAGGGCAGAAGCAGAGTGTGTTGGTGTTGGAAGTCCCAGGCTCTTCTGAGGTTTCTGTATTCTATATTCTGTGTGCAGCCCCTCAGCAGGTTGACATGCTTTCTTTCAAGGATAGAAAAATAGAACAGACTAACTGCGCCCCCTCAGGTTCCCCTGGGGCACCTTCTGTGGTAGCTGTTGAAGCAGGGCTGGGTTTCCGTCCAGAACAGCGCACCCTGCAGGGGAGTCCTGGTAGGTGTCCTGGCCAGTCTGCTCTTCTGGGGGCAGTAAGGAAGGAACAGAAAGTTTCAGGTTAGTGAGGTTGATTTATTTCTAGAAGGGGAGGAAGCAACACCTCTGAAGCTCTGGGAACATAGGGATTCATTTCTGCCCCACAAGAACTTCCTTGAGGGCTTGGGTCCGTGTTGGGTTAAATCATGTGGAACAGTCTTGAGTCACTATGTGAGTTCAGTGGCATTTCCTGGAGCCCCGGTGTCCTTATATGTGAAAGGAGACAATAGGATGCCTGCTCACTTAGGGTTGTGAGGTCCTAGGGTAAAATATTCAGCCTTTGACAGTGGAAGCCCCTGCTGGAGTGTTTCTGGTTCATGAGAGTAATGACAATCTCACCTTCTGGTTACCCTGAGGTTTCTGATGGAACCCCGAGTTGTTCAGAAGAAAAACGTGTCTATTTTGTTAACAAGCCAGGGCCACTTGTCCTCTGGGCTTGCACAGGTGGGAAGGAGGCTTCACAAGCTGTGGGAGAACCCAGTGGCCTCCATTCAGGTTAGTCTGAGCCCCTTGTACCTTCCCGTGTCTGTGAGTTCCATGAGCGCTCACACCAAAAGACTTCAAATGCTGCCACATCTCAAGCAAAAGCCAGAGCCAGGTTTGGGAGCAAAGAGGACAGTGCATGGATAAGGTGCCCAGCCCTCTAGGAAAGTCCTTCTGCAGGTCAGGCTAATACAAAGTCAGGAGCAGCTCGACCATTGGTTCCTGAGGAGTCTCCCAGGAAAAGTCTCCTGAAGGGGAACCATGCAGCTTCTGAGTGGCCAAGTCAGTCTCAAGGCCTTCACCCTCCCCTCCCTCCCCTGTCATCTTGGTTATTTCTCTCTCTCTCTCTCTCTCTCTCTCTCTCTCTCTCTCTCTCTCTCACACACACACACACACACACACACACACACACACACATGCACACACACACACACAGGCCGTCCTGAGCTCTCTGTCTGGTGATTTCCTGTGTTTCTTGTCCATGTCACTCATCTGCTTAACCTGTCTCTCTGGAATGGGACTATTAACATTCATGTTGGAGTACAAATGTGTGGGGTGTGGCTTTAGAGCTGTAAGAGTCACAAGAAAATTAGTAATTTTGTCTCTCCTTTTTGTATTTTATAATGTTAAAACTGTACGCTCGGAAATGTTTTTTAAAAAAATTATATTTATACATGGGATGGGGGAGGATTTTATTATCCTATAATAGACTTTAAAGTTAAATTATTAATATCTTTAGGTGACATAAAAATAATAGATACATCTAGGTAAAAATAAATTGTGACACCTCTTAAAAAGAGGACCGGAACATAGACGGTGCTCAAAAATACTCATTGAAGGAATGAATATTTTACATGTTAAAATTACTAATCCATGAAGAAGTAGTTTCCATTTTTGGAATCTGCAGATTTAACAAATTGTCACGTACCTTTCATGACCCATACATTGTCTTTGTGATCCATGATGTAAACACTTCATCTTAGAGATAACGTGGTGTTTTGGTATCATTTATTTTTGTTACAGTATGGAAAATGGTTATCATAAAGCTCATCCATATGGTATTCACAATGCTGTTATGCCAAGGTAAACAAAAGTCCAGAAGTGCATGTGTATGTCCCGTGGTGAACTTTCTCTTTCCCTGTAGATCTTCTGAGATCTCTGCATGCACTTGGTGCCTTGCACTTCTCTCTGCATGATACTCTGTCAACACCTAGCTACAATCTTGACCTACGTAGCATTTTATGATGCCATAGTTTGAGATTTCAGTGACTTCTTAGCAACGGAAATGTGAAGCAACTAAAATTTGGTGTCATCAGAAAATGCTACGTATAACTGAAGATCATAATGATTTTAATGCATGCACACTTTAGCATTTCTCTGCTTCAAACTAGGTGCTTACTGTCTTCCAGATTTACCCCTCTTCCCTTCTCTCATCCATTCTCTTTCCTTCTCATAAATTATGGTCAGTCGAAAAACGAACTCCAACTTCTCCAAAATCTTTTCATGCATTCAAATTTTCTGGATTTGTAAGTCACTTTCCATGAACCTGGACATTCACTAAGTTCTGAGCACTATCTGACAGGTGTCCTCTTATGAGAATCCACTAAAACTTGAGATGTACCTGACAACCAGGAGGCCTGTCTGCTGAA
Source organism: Spermophilus citellus (assembly GCF_964194105.1). NCBI lineage: Eukaryota > Metazoa > Chordata > Mammalia > Rodentia > Sciuridae > Spermophilus > Spermophilus citellus. The sequence continues at coordinate 11,234,911 of NC_138189.1, read as the reverse complement.
AAGAAGTGGGGCCAGGATAAGCAAGGGACAGCAGGGCAGCCCTGAGGTATCAAAATGTCAAATTCACTTCATGTCATTTGCTGCCTCTAGGATAAGGTGGATATGTGTTGGATTTGGTTGCTAGAGTGCTAGGTTGTGAGAGATGTGAAGATTGATTCAAGGGTCACTTAGCTCGGTCTCCTCCAGGCAGAGTAGACAGGGCTGTGGCCTGCCTCATACACATCTCCTGTTTCATAGGGTAGCATGCTAGGAGGGGATGGATCTTATACTTAATGGACTGAAATTTCAAGGTCAAAGGAGAGTTCTCAACTCTCTCTCTTGCCCCAACATCAGTTCTTCTAGGACTCTCTGAATTTGTAGAATTGGTTTCTGGTCTTGCCTCCTGTTTGCGAGGTCCCAAGTGTCCTCTCTGTACCAGGAAGTGTCATTGAGTTGGCTTAGAGGATCACAGGAAGACAGGCAAGCCTGGGAGAGAAGTGTGCTGAGGGTCAGGTCTCCTGGTGGCAATGCTGAGGTGGAGTTTGGGATGCGAGGTGTTTGAAGAGAAGTCCAGGTGGACCTTCTGAAGCCTCAGTCCTCTGGAGCAAATATGCCCTGCCAAGAGTTGCCTTCATTGGGCAAAATGGAGACTTTGTGCCCCCACTTCTCTAGCCGCTTGAATCTGGGCCACCCAGGAAAGGGAAGCCCTTGGGCAATGCAATTGGCGGCAGAGCGGGCCCTGAGAACTCTATCAACAGGAGGCCCTCTGCTGACTATGTCCCCACTGAATCAGCAAATGACATGAAGTCAATTTGAAATTTTGGAACCTTATTTTTCTATTATATTATTATTATTATTATTTATTATTATCATCATCATCTTTATTATTATTATTATCACTTTTGCTTTGGTCTGAATGCTGTGTCCCCCTGACATTCAGTGGGAATCCAGAAGTTACAACATTATGGCTTCCTGAGGAGTAGGAGGCTTGGGAGAGTTTGTTGCATCTAGGATTCTTTTGCAATTGAAGGGAGGGTCAGATTGTGCTTGGTGGTGCATGCCTGTCGTCGTAGTGACTTGGGAGGCTGAGGCAGGAGGATCACAAGTTCAGCCAGTCTCAGCAACTCAGCAAGGCCCTAAGCAAATAATGAGACCTAGTCTCAAAATTTAAAAGTAAACAAAGAAAGAAGAGGGTCATTTTGCCAGTTGATAACACAGACTTTGAGGTCCCCGCAACCTCACAGCACACTAATATTGCTATGGACACTTTGCCATTTATAAGTGATTGTGAAAGCCATAAACATTCACTAACTCCTGGTCTCAGACCTGAGTGCTGAGAGTAGGCAGCTGTGTGCCATCACCCATCCTGTCATGGCCCTGTTTGAGCCCTTTGCTATATAGGTGGACCAACACCTGCTTCTGCAATAGATAAGAAACACCGAGCCCCCATTTGATGCACTGATGCACCTAACGAGAGTACTAAACACCGAGGGCTTAAGAGGTGTATGTGAGTGTCCTTGCTTACCAATTTTTCCCATGTCACTGCACATGAGAAGACTTGCTAACTCTTGGATTTCATTTACTGTACAAAAAGTGAAAACGAAAATGATAGGAAACAGGAAAAGCCCTAGGAGATGTTCAGAAATGAGTGTCTCTTCCCACTTGCTGGTGGGCATTCATCCTGGGTTGTTAAGGCAGAAATTCACAATCAGTGACTCCCACCCAGTTGTACTAAAGACCACTGAGGACGATTCTGTAGTGATTCTGGGTGTAATACACATTTGAAGGAGTTGCCTTTGGGAAGGACCGAGGCCCTCACACTCCTGTGAAGGGCAGAAGCAGAGTGTGTTGGTGTTGGAAGTCCCAGGCTCTTCTGAGGTTTCTGTATTCTATATTCTGTGTGCAGCCCCAATAGCAGGTTGACATGTTTTGTTTCAAAGAGAAAAAAAACAGCACAGACTAACTGCCCCCCCTCAGGTTTCCCTGGGGCACCTTCTGTGGTAGCTGTTGAAGCAGGGCTGGGTTTCCGTCCAGAACAGCGCACCCTGCAGGGGAGTCCTGGTAGGTGTCCTGGCCAGTCTGCTCTTCTGGGGGCAGTAAGGAAGGAACAGAAAGTTTCAGGTTAGTGAGGTTGATTTATTTCTAGAAGGGGAGGAAGCAACACCTCTGAAGCTCTAGGAACATAGGGATTCATTTCTGCCCCACAAGAACTTCCTTGAGGGCTTGGGTCTGTGTTGGGTTAAATCATGTGGAACAGTCTTGAGTCACTATGTGAGTTCAGTGGCATTTCCTGGAGCCCCGGTGTCCTTATATGTGAAAGGAGACAATAGGATCCCTGCTCACTTAGGGTTGTGAGGTCCTAGGGTAAAATATTCAGCCTTTGACAGTGGAAGCCCCTGCTGGAGTGTTTCTGGTTCATGAGAGTAATGACAATCTCACCTTCTGGTTACCCTGAGGTTTCTGATGGAACCCCGAGTTGTTCAGAAGAAAAACGTGTCTATTGTGTTAACAAGCCAGGGCCACTTGTCCTCTGGGCTTGCACAGGTGGGGAGGAGGCTTCACAAGCTGTGGGAGAACCCAGTGGCCTCCATTCAGGTTAGTCTGAGCCCCTTGTACCTTCCCGTGTCTGTGAGTTCCATGAGCGCTCACACCAAAAGACTTCAAATGCTGCCACATCTCAAGCAAAAGCCAGAGCCATGTTTGGGAGCAAAGAGGACAGTGCATGGATAAGGTGCCCAGCCCTCTAGGAAAGTCCTTCTGCAGGTCAGGCTAATACAAAGTCAGGAGCAGCTCGACCATTGGTTCCTGAGGAGTCCCCCAGGAAAAGTCTCCTGAAGGGGAACCATGCAGCTTCTGAGTGGCCAAGTCAGTCTCAAGGCCTTCACCCTCCCCTCCCTCCCCTGTCATCTTGGTTATTTCTCTCTCTCTCTCTCTCTCTCTCTCTCTCTCTCACGCACACACACACACACACACACCCACACACACACACACACGTAGGCCGCCCTGGGCTCTCTGTCTGGTGATCTCCTGTGGTTCGTGTCCATGTCACTCATCTGGTCATCCTGTCTCTCTTTAATGGGTCCTATTAACATTATATTGGAGTACAAATGTGGGGGGTGTAACTATAGAGCTATAATAGTCACAAGAATATCAGTAATTTTGTCTCTCCTTTTTGTATTTTATAGTCTTCAAACTATACCCCCGGAAACGTAAGCATTTTTTTAAAAGAAATTATATTTATTCATTGGATGGGGGAGGATTTTATTATTTTATGATGGACTTTAGTGTTAAATTAATAACATCTTTAAATGACATAGAAATAATAGATACATCTAGATAAAAATAAATTGTGACACCTCTTGAAAGAGAAATGGAACATACAGGGTGCTCAAGAAACAGTCTTTGAGGGAATGAATATCTTACATTTTAAAATTCCTAATCCCCCATATAGAAGTCATTTCCATCTTTGGAAGCTGCAGATTGTCACATACCTTTTATGACCCATACATTTTCTTTCTTATCCATGGTGTAATCACATCATCTTAGCGATAAAACATGGTGTCTTTGGTGTCATTTATTTTTGTTACAGTTTGGAAAATGGTAATGCTAGTTATGATGAACCTCAACCACATGCTCTTGACAAGGCTATCATGACAAGGTAAAGAAAAGTCTGGAAGGGCATGTGTGTCCTGTGGTTAACTTCTCTTTCACTGTGGATCTTCTGAGCTCTTTGCATGCTCTTGATGCCCTGTACTTCTCTCTGCATGATAATCAATGACTAACTCCAATCTTGACCTACATAGCATTTCATGATGCCATGAGTTTGGAATTTCAGTGACTTCTTGGAAATGGAAATGGAAAGCAACTAAATTTGGTGTCATCATAAAATGCTACATTTAACTCCAAATCATTATGGTTTAAATGCATGTGTACTTTAGCATTTCTCTAAACAAATTAAGTGTGTACTGTCTTCCAGATTTACCCTTCTTCTCTTCTCTCATCCATTCTTACTTCCTTCTAATAAATTAGAGTCAACTGGTAAAGGAACTCCAACCTCTCCTCCAAAATCCTTTCATGAATTCACATTTTCTGGGTGTAAGGCACTTTCCATGAACCTGGATATTCACTAAGTAACTCTGACCTGCCAGGTGTCCTCTTCTGAGACTCCACTAAACTTGAGATGTACCTGACAACCAGGGGGCCTGTATACATGGGCTGGGATAAACAAGGGACACCAGGGCAGCCCTGAGCCCTCCTACATAGTGAGTGTGGTCTTTATCACCTCCACACAGTTAGCCCCCAAACAGTGTTCTTTGGCCCTTCCAAGTGGTACATCAGGTGCAAAGGAATGATTCTACCATCAGTGTGCAGAGGGATCCACCTTCTGTTAGAAGCCTACTCTCCATGTGGGACAATCTTTTTCAAAGGTCGCCATGTTCAGAGGAGCCCGCAGCTTGGGCTGCCAGTAAGATTTTATATAGCTAAATATATAGGGTGAAAGGTTTACTGAATTTACAATATTGAATATCACAAAAATTTCAAACTTCAATTTAATTTGCCATTGAAGGGAAAAGAAATTGTATTTGTGTATTCAGGCAAAATACTATCAACAAGATCGCTTACAAACAAGAGAAATTCCTTCCTCACGGTTCTGGAGGTGGCAAGTGTTTGACCAGGTGAAGTCAGGTTCACTGGCTTATTCATAGACGGTGCCCCTCCCTGTGTGTCACCCAGTGAAGGAGTGAGCCAGCTCACTGGGGTTGCTTGTCCTAAATTCTTCCCCAAAGGCCTCCATCTCCTAGTGCCATCCACCTGCTGACTAGGACCTCGAATTATGAATATTAGGGGTCACATGCATTCAGACCAAAGTAAAAGTGATGATGATGATGATCATGATGATGATGATGATGATAATATAATGGAAAAATGAGGTTTCAAAATGACAAATTGACTTCATCTCATTTGCTGCCTCTAGGATAAGGTGATGTGTGTTGGATTTGGTTGCTAGATTGCTAGGTTGTGAGAGATGTGAAGATTGATTCAAGGGTCACTTAGCTCAGTCTCCTCCAGGCAGAGTAGACAGGGCTGTGGCCTGCCTCATACACATCTCCTATTTCATCGGGTAGCATGCTAGGAGGGGATGGATCTTATACTTAATGGACTGAAATTTCAAGGTCAAAGGAGAGTTGTCAACTATCTCTCTTGGCCCAACATCAGTTCTTCTAGGACTCTCTGAATTTGTAGAATTGGTTTCTGGTCTTGCCTTCTATTTGCGAGGTCCGAAGTGTCCTCTCTTTTCCAGGAAGTGTCATTGAGTTGGCTTAGAGGATTCTAGCAAGACAGGCAAGCCTGGAAGCCTGGGAGAGAAGTGTGCTGAGGGTCAGGTCTCCTGGTGGCAATGCTGAGGTGGAGTTTGGGATGCGCGAGGTGTTTGAAGAGAAGTCCAGATGGACCTTCTGAAGCCTCAGTCCTCTAGAGCAAAAATGCCCTGCCAAGAGTTGCCTGGGCAAAATGGAGACTTTGTGCCCCCACGTCTGTAGCCACTTGGATCTGGGCTGCTCAGGAAAGGGACAGCCCTTGGGCATTGCAGTTGGCAGCAGAGCAGGCCCTGAGAACTCTGGCAGCAGGAGGCCCTCTGCTGACCATGCTCCCCACTGCTGATGGCAAGTTCCTTGGGAATGTGGGAGGTACAGCATTATGGCTTCCTGGGGAGTAGGGGGCTTGGGAGAGTTTGCTGCATCTAGGATTCCTTTGCAATTGAAAGGGAGGGTCAGGTTGTGCTTGGTGGTGCATGCCAGTAGCCTTAGTGACTTGAGAGGCTGAGGCAGGAGGATCACAAATTCAGCCCGTCTCAGCAACTCAGCAAGGACCCAGGCAAATAGTGAGACCCGACCTCAAAATTAAATAAAAACCAAGAAAGACAGAAAGAAAGATACAAAGAAAGAGGGTCATTTTGCAGGTTCATAACACACACTTTGAGGCCCCAGAAAACCTCTCAGGACACTAACATTGCCATAAACCCTTTGCCATTTAGAAGTGAGTGTCAAAGCCATAGACATTCACTGACTCCTGGTCTCAGACCTGAGTGTTGAGAGTAGGCAGCTCTGTGCCATCACCCATCGTGTCATGGCCCTGTCTGAGCCCTTTGCTACATATGCTGTCCAACACCTGCCTCCACATAGATGAGCCAACACCGAGCCCCCATTCGATTTGCAGGAGCCACTCACGTGAGTACTCAGCACTGAGGGCTTAAGAGAGGTGTGTGAGTGTCCTTGCTTTACCAGTTTTTTATCCTGCACATGAGAAGACTTGCTAACTCTTGTGTTTCATTTACTGTACAAAAGGGGAAAACTGTAATGATAGGAAACAGGAAAAGCCCTAGGGGATGTTCAGAAATGAATGCCTCTTCCCACTTGCTGGTGGGCATTCATCCTGGGTTGTTAAGGCAGAAATTCACAATCAGTGACTCCCACCCAGTTGTACTAAAGACCACTGAGGACGATTCTGTAGTGATTCTGGGTGTAATACACATTTGAAGGAGTTGCCTTTGGGAAGGACCGAGGCCCTCACACTCCTGTGAAGGGCAGAAGCAGAGTGTGTTGGTGTTGGAAGTCCCAGACTCTTCTGAGGTTTCTGTATTCTATATTCTGTGTGCAGCCCCTCAGCAGGTTGACAGGCTTTGTTTCAAGGAGAGAAAAACAGCACAGACTAACTGCGCCCCCTCAGGTTCCCCTGGGGCACCTTCTGTGGTAGCTGTTGAAGCAGGGCTGGGTTTCCGTCCAGAACATCCCACCTTGCAGGGGAGTCCTGGTAGGTGTCCTGGCCAGTCTGCTCTTCTGGGGGCAGTAAGGAAGGAACAGAAAGTTTTAGGTCAGTGAGGTTGATTTATTTCTAGAAGGGGAGGAAGCAACATCTCTGAAGCTCTGGGAACATAGGGATTCATTTCTGCCCCACAAGAACTTCCTTGAGGGCTTGGGTCCGTGTTGGGTTAAATCATGTTGCACAGTCTTGAGTCACTATGTGAGTTCAGTGGCATTTCCTGGAGCCCCGGTGTCCTTATATGTGAAAGGAGACAATAGGATGCCTGCTCACTTAGGGTTGTGAGGTCCTAGGGTAAAATATTCAGCCTTTGACAGTGGAAGCCCCTGCTGGAGTGTTTCTGGTTCATGAGAGTAATGACAATCTCACCTTCTGGTTACCCTGAGGTTTCTGATGGAACCCCGAGTTGTTCAGAAGAAAAACGTGTCTATTCTGTTAACAAGCCAGGGCCACTTGTCCTCTGGGCTTGCACAGGTGGGGAGGAGGCTTCACAAGCTGTGGGAGAACCCAGTGGCCTCCATTCAGGTTAGTCTGAGCCCCTTGTACCTTCCCGTGTCTGTGAGTTCCATGAGCGCTCACACCAAAAGACTTCAAATGCTGCCACATCTCAAGCAAAAGCCAGAGCCAGGTTTGGGAGCAAAGAGGACAGTGCATGGATAAGGTGCCCAGCCCTCTAGGAAAGTCCTTCTGCAGGTCAGGCTAATACAAAGTCAGGAGCAGCTCGACCATTGGTTCCTGAGGAGTCTCCCAGGAAAAGTCTCCTGAAGGGGAACCATGCAGCTTCTGAGTGGCCAAGTCAGTCTCAAGTCCTTCACCCTCCCCTCCCTCCCCTGTCATCTTGGTTATTTCTCTCTCTCTCTCTCTCTCTCTCTCTCTCTCTCACACACACACACACACACACACACACACACACACACGTAGGCCACCCTGGGCTCTCTGTCTGGTGATCTCCTGTGGTTCGTGTCCATGTCACTCATCTGGTCATCCTGTCTCTCTTTAATGGGTCCTATTAACATTATATTGGAGTACAAATGTGGGGGGTGTAACTATAGAGCTATAATAGTCACAAGAATATCAGTAATTTTGTCTCTCCTTTTTGTATTTTATAGTCTTCAAACTATACCCCCGGAAACGTAAGCATTTTTTTAAAAGAAATTATATTTATTCATTGGATGGGGGAGGATTTTATTATTTTATGATGGACTTTAGTGTTAAATTAATAACATCTTTAAATGACATAGAAATAATACATCTAGGTAAAAATAAATTGTGACACCTCTTGAAAGAGAAATGGAACATACAGGGTGCTCAAGAAACAGTCTTTGAGGGAATGAATATCTTACATTTTAAAATTCCTAATCCCCCATATAGAAGTCATTTCCATCTTTGGAAGCTGCAGATTGTCACATACCTTTTATGACCCATGCATTTTCTTTCTTATCCATGGTGTAATCACATCATCTTAGCGATAAAACATGGTGTCTTTGGTGTCATTTATTTTTGTTACAGTTTGGAAAATGGTAATGCTAGTTATGATGAACCTCAACCACATGCTCTTGACAAGGCTATCATGACAAGGTAAAGAAAAGTCTGGAAGGGCATGTGTGTCCTGTGGTTAACTTCTCTTTCACTGTGGATCTTCTGAGCTCTTTGCATGCTCTTGATGCCCTGTACTTCTCTCTGCATGATAATCAATGACTAACTCCAATCTTGACCTACATAGCATTTCATGATGCCATGAGTTTGGAATTTCAGTGACTTCTTGGAAATGGAAATGGAAAGCAACTAAATTTGGTGTCATCATAAAATGCTACATTTAACTCCAAATCATTATGGTTTAAATGCATGTGTACTTTAGCATTTCTCTAAACAAATTAAGTGCGTACTGTCTTCCAGATTTACCCTTCTTCTCTTCTCTCATCCATTCTTACTTCCTTCTAATAAATTAGAGTCAACTGGTAAAGGAACTCCAACCTCTCCTCCAAAATCCTTTCATGAATTCACATTTTCTGGGTGTAAGGCACTTTCCATGAACCTGGATATTCACTAAGTAACTCTGACCTGCCAGGTGTCCTCTTCTGAGACTCCACTAAACTTGAGATGTACCTGACAACCAGGGGGCCTGTATACATGGGCTGGGATAAACAAGGGACACCAGGGCAGCCCTGAGCCCTCCTACATAGTGAGTGTGGTCTTTATCACCTCCACACAGTTAGCCCCCAAACAGTGTTCTTTGGCCCTTCCAAGTGGTACATCAGGTGCAAAGGAATGATTCTACCATCAGTGTGCAGAGGGATCCACCTTCTGTTAGAAGCCTACTCTCCATGTGGGACAATCTTTTTCAAAGGTCGCCATGTTCAGAGGAGCCCGCAGCTTGGGCTGCCAGTAAGATTTTATATAGCTAAATATATAGGGTGAAAGGTTTACTGAATTTACAATATTGAATATCACAAAAATTTCAAACTTCAATTTAATTTGCCATTGAAGGGAAAAGAAATTGTATTTGTGTATTCAGGCAAAATACTATCAACAAGATCGCTTACAAACAAGAGAAATTCCTTCCTCACGGTTCTGGAGGTGGCAAGTGTTTGACCAGGTGAAGTCAGGTTCACTGGCTTATTCATAGACGGTGCCCCTCCCTGTGTGTCACCCAGTGAAGGAGTGAGCCAGCTCACTGGGGTTGCTTGTCCTAAATTCTTCCCCAAAGGCCTCCATCTCCTAGTGCCATCCACCTGCTGACTAGGACCTCGAATTATGAATATTAGGGGTCACATGCATTCAGACCAAAGTAAAAGTGATGATGATGATGATCATGATGATGATGATGATGATGATGATGATATAATGGAAAAATAAGGTTTCAAAATGACAAATTGACTTCATCTCATTTGCTGCCTCTAGGATAAGGTGATGTGTGTTGGATTTGGTTGCTAGAGTGCTGTGTTGTGAGAGATGTGAAGATTGATTCAAGGGTCACTTAGCTCAGTCTCCTCCAGGCAGAGTAGACAGGGCTGTGGCCTGCCTCATACACATCTCCTGTTTCATAGGTAGCATGCTAGGAGGGGATGGATCTTATACTTAATGGACTGAAATTTCAAGGTCAAAGGAGAGTTGTCAACTATCTCTATTGCCCCAACATCAGTTCTTCTAGGACTCTCTGAATTTGTAGAATTGGTTTCTGGTCTTGCCTTCTATTTGCGAGGTCCGAAGTGTCCTCTCTGTACCAGGAAGTGTCATTGAGTTGGCTTAGAGGATTCTAGCAAGACAGACAAGCCTGGGTGGGAAGTGTACTGAGGGTAGGGTCTCCTGGTGGCAATGCTGAGGTAGAGTTTGGGATGCGAGGTGTTTGAAGAGAAGTCCAGGTGGACCTTCTGAAGCCTCAGTCCTCTGGGGCAATTATGCCCTGCCAAGAGTTGCCTTCATTGGGCAAAATGGAGACTTTGTGGCCCCACCTCTCTAGCCACTGGGATATGGGCTGCTCAGGAAAGGGACAACCCTTGGGCTGTGTAATTGGCAGCAGAGCAGGCCCTGAGAACTCTGGCAGCAGGAGGCCCTCTGCTGACCATGCTCCCCACTGCTGATGGCAAGTTCCTTGGGAATGTGGAAGGTACAGCATTATGGCTTCCTGAGGAGTAGGAGGCTTGGGAGAGTTTGCTGCATCCAGGATTCATTTTCAAAGGGAGGTTCAGGTTGATGTTGGTGGTACACGCCTGTAGTCCTTGTGACTTGTGAGGCTCAGGCAGGAGGATCACAAATTCAGCCCGTCTCAGCAACTCAGCAAGGACCCAGGCAAATAGTGAGACCTGATCTCAAAATTAAATAAAAACCAAGAAAGACAGAAAGAAAGATACAAAGAAAGAGGGTCATTTTGCAGGTTCATAACACACACTTTGAGGTCCCAGAAAACCTCTCAGGACACTAACATTGCCATGGACCCATTGCCATTTAGAAGTGAGTGTCAAAGCCATAGACATTCACTGACTCCTGGTCTCAGTCCTGAGTGTTGAGAGTAGGCAGCTCTGTGCCATCACCCATCGTGTCATGGCCCTGTCTGAGCCCTTTGCTACATACACAGGCCAAAACCTGCCTCCACCATAGATGAGACAACACCCGAGCCCCCACTGGATGCGTAGCTGCACCTCACGTGAGTACTCAACACTGAGGGCTTAAGAGGTGTGTGTGAGTGTCCTTGCTTTACCAGTTTTTACCCATGTCCCTGCACATGAGAAGACTTGCTAACTCTTGGATTTCTTTTACTGTACAAAAAGTGAAAACGAAAATGATAGGAAACAGAAAAAATTTCTAGGAGATGTTCAGAAATGAGTGTCTCTTCCCACTTGCTGGTGGGCATTCATCCTGGGTTGTTAAGGCAGAAATTCACAATCAGTGACTCCCACCCAGTTGTACTAAAGACCACTGAGGACGATTCTGTAGTGATTCTGGGTGTAATACACATTTGAAGGAGTTGCCTTTGGGAAGGACCGAGCCCCTCACACTCCTGTGAAGGGCAGAAGCAGAGTGTGTTGGTGTTGGGAGTCCCAGGCTCTTCTGAGGTTTCTGTATTCTATATTCTGTGTGCAGCCCCTCAGCAGGTTGACAGGCTTTGTTTCAAGGAGAAAAAAAACAGCACAGACTAACTGCGCCCCCTCAGGTTTCCCTGGGGCACCTTCTGTGGTAGCTGTTGAAGCAGGGCTGGGTTTCCATCCAGAACAGCCCACCCTGCAGGGGAGTCCTGGCCAGTCTGCTCTTCTGGGGGCAGTAAGGAAGGAACAGAAAGTTTCAGGTTAGTGAGGTTGATTTATTTCTAGAAGGGGAGGAAGCAACACCTCTGAAGCTCTAGGAACATAGGGATTCATTTCTGCCCCACAAGAACTTCCTTGAGGGCTTGGGTCCGTGTTGGGTTAAATCATGTGGAACAGTCTTGAGTCACTATGTGAGTTCAGTGGCATTTCCTGGAGCCCCGGTGTCCTTATATGTGAAAGGAGACAATAGGGTCCCTGCTCACTTAGGGTTGTGAGGTCCTAGGGTAAAATATTCAGCCTTTGACAGTGGAAGCCCCTGCTGGAGTGTTTCTGGTTCATGAGAGTAATGACAATCTCACCTTCTGGTTACCCTGAGGTTTCTGCTGGAACCCCGAGTTGTTCAGAAGAAAAACGTGTCTATTCTGTTAACAAGCCAGGGCCACTTGTCCTCTGGGCTTGCACAGGTGGGGAGGAGGCTTCACAAGCTGTGGGAGAACCCAGTGGCCTCCATTCAGGTTAGTCTGAGCCCCTTGTACCTTCCCGTTTCTGTGAGTTTCGTGAGCGCTCACACCAAAAGACTTCAAATGCTGCCACATCTCAAGAGAAAGCCATGTTTGGGAGCAAAGAGGACAGTGCATGGATAAGGTGCCCAGCCCTCTAGGAAAGTCCTTCTGCAGGTCAGGCTAATACAAAGTCAGGAGCAGCTCAACCATTGGTTCCTGAGGAGTCCCCCAGGAAAAGTCTCCTGAAGGGGAACCATGCAGCTTCTGAGTGGCCAAGTCAGTCTCAAGTCCTTCACCCTCCCCTCCCTCCCCTGTCATCTTGGTTCTCTCTCTCTCTCTCTCTCTCTCTCTCTCTCTCTCTCTCTCACGCACACACACACACACACACACACCCACACACACACACACGTAAGCCGCCCTGGGCTCTCTGTCTGGTGATCTCCTGTGGTTCGTGTCCATGTCACTCATCTGGTCATCCTGTCTCTCTTTAATGGGTCCTATTAACATTATATTGGAGTACAAATGTGGGGGGTGTAACTATAGAGCTATAATAGTCACAAGAATATCAGTAATTTTGTCTCTCCTTTTTGTATTTTATAGTCTTCAAACTATACCCCCGGAAACGTAAGCATTTTTTTAAAAGAAATTATATTTATTCATTGGATGGGGGAGGATTTTATTATTTTATGATGGACTTTAGTGTTAAATTAAAAACATCTTTAAATGACATAGAAATAATAGATCTAGGTTTTAATTAATTGTGAAAGTTCTTAAAAATAGGACTGGAACATAGAAGGTGCTCTGGAAATATTCTTTGAAGGAATGAATATTTTACATACTAAAATTACTAACCCATGAAGAAGGCATTGCCAACTTTGGAATCTGCAGATTTAACAAATTGTCACATACCTTTTATGACCCATACATTGTCTTTGTGATCCATGATGTAGACACTTTATTTTAGTGATAACATTGTCTTTTTGGTGTCATTTATTTTTGTTAAAGTATGGACAATGGTAATACTGGTTATGATAAACTTCATGACAAGTCTATTATGACAAGGTAAAGAAAAGTGTGGAAGTGAATGTGTGTCACATGGTGAACCTTCTCTACCCATGTACATATTCTGAGATCTCTGCATGCTCTTGATGCCCTGCACTTCTCTCTGGTACTCACAAGATTTTGTGCCATCAAAAATGCTACTTATAACTCCAGATCATTACGGTTTAAATGCATGTGTACTTTAACATTTCTCTGTATCAAACAAAGGGCTTATTATCTTCCAGATTTACCCTTCTTCTCTTCTCTTATCCATTCTCCTTCCTTCTAATAAATTAAGGTCCAACAGAGAAGGAAATCCAACCTCTCCTTCAAAATAATTTCATTAATTCACATTTTCTAGACGTAAGGCACTTTCCGTGAACCTGGACATTCACTAAATAACTCTGACCTGCCAGGTGTCCTCTTCTGAGACTCCACTAAAACTTGAGATATACCTGACAACCAGGGGATCTGTATGCATGGGCGGGATAAACAAGGGACATCAGGGCATCCCTGAGCTCTCCTACATAGTGGGAGTGATCTTTATCACCTCCATACAGCTGGCCCCAAACCAGTATTCGTTGGCCCCCCAAGAGGTATCTCGGGTGCAAAAGAGTGAGTCTACCATCAGTGTGCAGGCGGATCCACCTTCTCTTGGAAGCCTACACTCCATATGGGACAATCCAGTTTAAAGGTCACCATGTTCTTGGGAGCCTCCAGCATAGGCTCCCAGAAAGAGTTTATGTTGCTAAATACATAGTCCAGGCAAGTGCATCCTTATCTTAAGCAGTGTTGCCTAGTAACAGCGGATGCTCTACCTTTGTCAGACCTCAAAAGGAACAGAACTAAAAAGGTATTTGTGTCTTCAGAAGGGTGAAAAGTTTAACCAATTTAAATTATTGAGCCTGAAAATAATTTCAAACATTTCAATTTAATGTGCCATTTAAGGGAAAGGAAGATGTATTTGTGTATCCAGGCAAAATACAATAAACAAGATCTCTTACAAACAAGAAAATTCCTCCTCACGGTTCTGGAGGTGGCAAGTGCTAGACCAGGTGAAGTCAGGTTCACTGGCTTGTTCATAGGCAGTACCCCTCCCTGTATCTCACCCAGGTGAAGGAGTGAGCCAGCTCAATGGGGTTTCTTGTCCTAAATTCTTCCCCAAAGGCCTCCACCTCCTAGTGCCATCTACCTGGTGTCTAGGATCTCAACCTACGAATATTTGGGGGGACACAAGCATTCAGAACAAAGCGAAAGTTATAATAATAATAATAAGGAACAATAAGGTTTTAAAATGGCAAATTGACATTTGCTGCCTCTAGGATAAGGTGGATGTGTGTTGGATTTGGTTGCTAGATTGCTAGGTTGTGAGAGATGTGAAGATTGATTCAAGGGTCACTTAGCTCTCTAGGCAGAGTAGACAGGGCTGTGGCCTGCCTCATACACATCTCCCGTTTCATAGGGTAGCATGGGAAGAGGGCATCTTGTACTTAATGGACTAAAATTTCAAGGTCAAATGAGAATTCTCAACTGTCTCTCTTGCCCCAACATGTGTTTTTCTAGGAGTCTCTGAATTTGTAGTATTGGCTTCTGTTCTTGCCTCCTGTTTGCGAGGTCTGCAGGTGTCCTCTCTTTACCAGAAAGTGTGATTGAGTTGCCTTAAAGGATTCTAGCAAGACAGGCAAACCTGGGCGAGAAGTGTAATGAGGGTCAGGTCTCCTGGTGGCAATGCTGAGGTGGAGTTTGGGATGCGAGGTGTTTGAAGAGAAGTCCAGGTGGACCTTCTGAAGCCTCATATGCCCTGCCAAAAGTTGCCTTCATTGGGCTAAATGGAAACTTTGTGCCCCCACCTCTCTAGCCACTTGGATCTGGGCTGCCCAGGAAAGACAAAGCCCTTGGGCAGTGCAGTTGGCAGCAGAGCAGGCCCTGAGAACTCTGGCAGCAGGAGGCCCTCTGCTGACCATGCTCCCCACTGCTGATGGCAAGTCCTTTGGGAATGTGGAAGGTACAGCATTATGGCTTCCTGGGGAGTAGGGGGCTTGGGAGAGTTTGCTGCATTCAGGGTTCATTTTCAAGTGAAAGGGAGGGTCAGGTTGTGCTTGGTGGTGCATGCCTGTAGTCCTAGAGAATTGGGAGGCTGAGGCAGGAGGATCGCAAGTCTCAGCAACTCAGCAAGGCCCTAAGCAAATAGTGAGACCCTGTCTCAAAATTTTAAAAAAAGAAAGAAAGAGGATCATTTTGCAAGTTGATAGCACCCACTTTGAGGTCCCAGAAACCTCAAAGCGGTCAGTGCCATGAACCCTTTGCCATTTAGAAGTGATTGTGAAAGCCAGAGACATTCACTAACTCCTGGTCTCAGACCTGAGTGCTAGAATAGGCAGCTGTGTGCCATCACCCATCCTGTCATGGCCCTGTCTGAGCCCTTTGCTACATACGTGGGCCAACACCTGCCTCCACCATAGATAAGACAACACCCAAGCCCCCACTGGATGCCAGGTGCACCCCACATAAATACTCAACACTGAGGGCTTAAGAGGTGTGTGTGAGTGTCCTTGCTTTACCAGTTTTTACCCATGTCCCTGCACATGAGAAGACTTGCTAACTCTTGGATTTCATTTACTGGACAAAAATGGAAAACGATAATGATAGGAAACAGGAAAAGCCCTAGGAGATGTTCAAAAATGAATGCCTCTTCCCACTTGCTGGTGGGCATTTCATCCTGGGTTGTTAAGGCAGAAATTCACAATCAGTGACTCCCACCCAGTTGTACTAAAGACCACTGAGGACGATTCTGTAGTGATTCTGGGTGTAATACACATTTGAAGGAGTTGCCTTTGGGAAGGACCTAGCCCCTCACACTCCTGTGAAGGGCAGAAGCAGAGTGTGTTAGTGTTGGAAGTCCCAGGCTCTTCTGAGGTTTCTGTATTCTTTATTCTGTGTGCAGCCCCAACAGCAGGTTGACAGGCTTTGTTTCAAGGAGAGAAAAACAGCACAGACTAACTGCGCCCCCTCAGGTTTCCCTGGGGCACCTTCTGTGGTAGCTGTTGAAGCAGGGCTGGTTTTCCATCCAGAACATCCCACCCTGCAGGGGAGTCCTGGTAGGTGTCCTGGCCAGTCTGCTCTTCTGGGGGCAGTAAAGAAAGGAACAGAAAGTTTCAGGTTAGTGGAGTTGATTTATTTCCATGAGGTGAGGAGGCAGCATCTCAGAAGCTCTAGTTGCGCTGGAATTAATTTCTGCCCCACGGAGACCCTCTTTAGGGCTCTGGGGTCTGTGTTAGAGTAAATCGTGTTGCACATTCTTGTGTCTTTGGAAGTTCTGTGGCATTTCCTGGAGCCTCAATGTCCTTATGTGTAAAAGGAGACAATAGGATCCCTGGTCACTGAGGGTTGTGAGGTCATAGGGTCACTTAGGATGATGTTTGACCACTTAGAAGCTGCATGGTTCCCCTTCAGGAGACTTTTCCTGGGAGGCTCCTCACGAACCAATGGTTGAGCTGCTCCTGAGTTTGTATTCGTCTGACCTGCAGAAGGATTTTCCTAGAGGGCTGGGCACCTTATCCATGCACTGTCCTCTTTGTTACCAAACCTGGCTTTGGCTTGAGATGTGGCAGGTTGGTTTGTAAGGTCACAGCCTTTGACAGTGGAAGCCCTTGCTGAAGTGTTTCTGGTTCATGAGAGTAATGACAATTTCATCTTCTGGTTACCCTGAGGTTTCTGATGGAACCATGGAACCCAGACGTGTTCAGAAGATAAATGTGTCTGTCCATCCTGTTATGAAGCCAGGGCCACTTAGCTTCTGCCCTTACACAGGTGGGGAGGGGGCTTCAGATGCCATGGGAGACCCCATTGGTCTTCCATTCAGTTTAGTCTGAATCTCTTGTACCTTCCCGTTTCTGTGAGTTCCATGAGTGCTCACACCAAAAGACTTCAAATGCTGCCACATCTCAAGACAAAGCCATGTTTGGGAGCAAAGAGGACAGTGCATGGATAAGGTGCCCAGCCCTCTAGGAAAGTCCTTCTGCAGGTCAGGCTAATACAAAGTCAGGAGAAGCTCGACCAGGGTTTGTGAGGAGCCTCCCAGGAAAAGTCTCCTGAAGGTGAACATGCAGCTTCTGAGTGGCCAAGTCAGTCTCAAGTCCTTCACCCTCCACCTCCCCTGTCATCTTGGCTATTTCTCTCTCTCTCTCTCTCTCTCTCTCTCTCTCTCTCTCTCTCTCTCTCTCTCTCTCTCTCTCTCTCTCTCTCTCTCTCTCACACACACACACACACGCACACACACACACACACAGGCCACCTGGGTTCTCTGTCTGGTGATCTCCTGTGTTTCATGTCCATGTCCCTCATCTCATCATTGTGTCTCTCTGGAATGGGACTATTAATATCCAAGTTAGAGTACCAATGTGAGGGATGTAACTTTAGAGCTGTAATAGTGACAAGAAAACTAGTGATTTTGTCTCTCCTTTTTGTATTTTATAGTCTTGAAACTATCACTCCGGAAACGTAAGCCTTTTTAAAAGATGTTATATTTATACATGGGGTGAGGGAGGATTTTGTTACCCTATGGTGGACTTTAAAGTTAAATTAATAACATCTTTAAATGATATAAAAATAATACATCTAGGTAAAAATAAAGTGTAACACTTGTTAAAACACAACTGGAACATAGAAGGAGCTCATAAAATAGTCATTGAAGGAATGAATATTATACATGGTAAATTACTAATCCATGAAAAAGTCAATTGCATCTTTGAATTCTGCAGATTTAACAAATTGTCACATACCTTTTGTGACCCATATATTGTCTTTGTGATCCATGATATAAACACTTCATATTAGAGATAACGTGGTGGTTTTTTTTTGGTGTAATTTATTTTTGCTACAATATAGAAAATGGTAATAGTGGTTATAATAAGAATCATTTATATGGTGTTCACAATCCTGTTATGACAAGGTCAAGAAAATCTGGAAATGCATTTGTGCTCCATGATGAACTTCTCATCCCATGTAGATATTCTGAGCTCTCTGCATGCTCTTGGTGCCCTGCACTTCTCTTTGTGTAATACCCTGTCAATGGCTAGCTCCAATCTTGACTTACATAGCATTTCATGATGTCATAAGTTTGAAATTTCAGTGACTTCTTAGCAACAGAAAGGTGAAGCAACTAAAATTTGATGTCATTATAAAATGCTATGTATAACTCCAGATGATAACAATTTAAATTCATGCATACTTTAGCATTTCTCTGCATCAGACCAAGTGGTTACTGTCTTCCAGAGATACCCTTCTTCCCTTCTATCATCTATTCTTCCATCCTTCTAATAAATTATGATCAAGCAGAAAAGGAACTCCAACCTCTCCTCCAAAATTTTTTTATGAATTCATATTTTCTGGATGTGAGGCACTTTCCATGAACATGGACAGTCACTAAGTAACTCTGACCTACCAAGTGTCCTCTTCTGAGGCTTCACTAAAACTTGAGATGTACCTGTCAACTAGGGAACCTGTCTGCTTAAAAGAAGTGGGGCCAGGATAAGCAAGCGCCAGCAGGGCAGCCCTGAGCTCTCCTACTTGAGGGTGTGGTCTTTAACACATTCACAAAGCTGGCCCCAAAATAGAGTTCATTGCCCTCCCACAAGGGGTACCTCAGGTGCAAAGGAGTGAATCTAATATCATTGTGCAAGGGGATCCACCTTCTCTTAGAAGCCTACACTCCACATGGGACAATCCATTTCAAAAGTTACCATGTTCAGGAGAGCCCCCAATATAAGCTCCTAGTAAAATTTTATAAAATAAATATATAGTGCTGGCAAGGGTATCCTTATCTTGAGCAGTGTTACCTAGTAACAGCTGAAGCTCTACCTTTTTCAGACCTCAAAAGGAACAGAACTAGAAAGGTATTTGTCTCTTCAGAAGGGTAAAAGGTGCTGAGAGCCACAGCCGAAGGGGCCCCAGCAAACTTCCAGCTGCCAGCAAACTTCCAGCTGCCAGCAAATTTCCAGCTGCCAGCTGATGATTGGCTCACAGCAGCCCCAGCAAACTTCTAGCTGCCAACTGATTGGCTCCTCTGCAGTGATACTCATTGGGCTGTTTCCCCGCCCTTTCAGACCACAGATCTGCTCATTGGAGGACTTTTTTTTTTCCAAAAGAAACGAACTTTATTTTTAGAACACACACACCACACCACACAGCTCCTCAGGAAAAACCCTCAGAGCCCAACTGCCACCACCGGCTTCCCACAAGCCTCTCCAGCTCCCCCACTCCTCCTGCTCTTGAGGCCGATTGGCTGGGTCGTGTGGGCCGAGCCAAAAAAAACTCCTGGTTTGACAGTGTAAGCCCTTGCTTGAGGGTTTCTGGTTCATGACACTAATGACAATCTCATTGGTCAGTGCACACAGATGATACCTGGCCCTCTAGGAAGATTTCTCTACAGGTCAGGTTAATACAAAGTCATGAGCAGCTCAACCATTGGTTCCTGAGGAGCCTCCCAGGAAAAGTCTCCTGAAGGGGAACCATGCAGCTTCTAAGAGGCAAAGTCAGTCTCAAGTCCTACACCCTCCCTATACCCTTTCATCTTTATTATTTCTCTCTCTCTCTCTCTCTCTCTCTCACACACACACACACACACACACACACACACATACACAAATGTAGTCCACCATAGGCTCTGTGTCTGGTGATCTCGTGGGTTTCCTATCCATGTCACTCATCTGCTCAACCTCTCTCTCTGTGGAATGGGCACTATGAACATCCATATTGCAGTAAGTGTTGGGGGTATAGCTGTAGATCCATAATACATAATACTCACTAGACAATTAGTAATTGTGTCTCTCCTTTTTGTATTTTATAGTGATGAAGCTGCACCCAAGGAAATGTAAGCCTTGTTTTTAAAAAAATAATTATATTTATACATGGGATGGGGGAGGATTTTTATTATCCTACGATAGACTTTAAAGTCATATTAAAACATCTTTAAGTGACACAAAATTAATAGATACATCTAGGTAAAAATAAATTGTGACACCTCTTAAAAATAGGACTGGAACATAGAAGGTACTCTAGAAATACTATTTGAAGGAATGACTATTTTACATGTGAAAATTACTAATCCATGAAGAAGTCATTTCCATCTTTGGAATCTGCAGATTTAACAAACTGTCACATACCTTTCATGACCCTTACATTGTCTATGTGATCCATTATGTAAACACTTCATCTTAGTGATAACATTGTGTTTTTCATGTCATTTATTATGTTACAGTATAGAAAATGGTAATAATCATAAAGATGATTATATGGTGTTTACAATCCTGTTATGACAAGGTCAAGAAAAATCCGGGAGTGCATGTGTGTCCCGTGGTGAACTTTCTCATCCCATAGAGACATTCTGAGCTCTCAGCATGCTCTTGACGCCCTATACTTCTCTCTGCATAATGCTCTGTCAATGGGTACCTCCAATCTTAACCTGCATAACATTTAATTATGCCATAAATTTGAAATTTATGTATAAAAGATATTTTTGTCTTCAGAAGGGTGAAAGGTTTACCCAATTTACAATATAGAATATCACAAAAATTTCCAAACGTTTCAATTTAATTTGTCACTTAAGAGAAAGGAAATTGTATTTGTGTATCCAGACAAAATACTATAAACAAGATCTCTTACAAACAAGAGAAATGTTTCCCTCATGGTTCTGGAGGTGGCAAGTGCTGGACCAGGTGCTGTCAGGTTCACTGGCTACTTTATAGACGGTGGCCCTCCCTGTGTCTAACACAGTGGAAGGAGTGAGCCAGCCCATTGGAGTGTCTTGTCCTAAATTCTTCCCCAAAGGCCTCCACCTCCTAGTGCCATTCTCATGGTGTCTAGGATCTCAACTTATGAAATTTAGGGGAACACAAGCATTGAGACCAAATCAAAAGTGACAATAATAATAATCATAAAGGAACAAAATGGTTTCAAAATGTCAAATTCACTTCATGTCATTTGCTGCCTCTAGGATAAGGTGACGTGTGTTGGATTTGGTTGCTAGATTGCTAGGTTGTGAGAGATGTGAAGATTGATTCAAGGGTCACTTAGCGCAGTGTCCTCCAGGCAGAGTAGATAGGGCTGTGGCCTGCCTCATACACATCTCCCCTTTCATAGGGTAGCATGCTAGGAGGGGATCTTAACTTATGGACTGAAATTTCAAGGTCAAATGAGAGTTGTCAACTATCTCTCTTGGCCCAACATCAGTTCTTCTAGGACTTTCTGAATTTGTAGGATTGTTTTCTGGTCTTGCCTTCTGTTTGCAAGGTCTGAAGGTGTCCTCTCTGTACCAGGAAGTGTCATTGAGTTGGCTTAGAGGATTCTAGCAAGACAGACAAGCCTGGGTGGGAAGTGTACTGAGGGTAGGGTCTCCTGGTGGCAATGCTGAGGTGGAGATTGGGATGTGAGGTGTTTGAAGAGAAGTCCAGGGGGACCTTCTGAAGCCTCAGTCCTCTGGGGCAAATACGCCCTGCCAAGAGTTGCCTTCATTGGGCTAAATGGAGACTTTGTGCCCCCACCTCTCTAGCCACTTGGATCTGGGCTGCCCAGGAAAGACAAAGCCCTTGGGCAGTGCAGTTGGCAGCAGAGCAGGCCCTGAGAACTCTGGCAGCAGGAGGCCCTCTGCTGACCATGCTCCCCACTGCTGATGGCAAGTTCCTTGGGAATGTGGAAGGTACAGCATTATGGCTTCCTGGGGAGTAGGGGGCTTGGGAGAGTTTGCTGCATCCAGGATTCATTTTCAAAGGGAGGTTCAGGTTGATGTTGGTGGTACACGCCTGTAGTCCTTGTGACTTGTGAGGCTCAGGCAGGAGGATCACAAGTTCAGCCAGTCTCAGCAACTCAGCAAGGCCCTAAGCAAATAGTGAGACCCTGTCTCAGATGAAGAAAGGAAGGAAGGAAGGAAGGAAGGAAGGAAGGAAGGAAGGAAGGAAGGAAGGGGGAGGGAGGGAGGGAGGGAGGGAAGGAAGGAAGGAAGGAAGGAAGGAAGGAAGGAAGGAAGGAAGGAAGTTATTTCACAAGTTGATAACACAGATTTTGAGGTCCCAGAAACCTCTCAGGACGCTAACATTGCCATGGACCCTTTGTCGTTTATAAATGATTGCCAAAGCCATAGACATTCACTAACTCCTGATGTCAGACCTGAGTGCTGAGAGTAGGCAGCTGTGTGCCCATCACCCATCCTGTCATGGCCCTGTCTGAGCCTTTTGCTACATATACAGGCCAAAACCTGCCTCCGCCATAGATAAGACAACACCCAAGCCCCACTGAATGCCAGGTGCACCCCACGTGAGTACTCAACACCGAGGGCTTAAGAGGTGTGTGTGAGTGTCCTTGCTTACCAGTTTTTCCCATGTCCCTGCACATGAGAAGACTTGATAACTCTTGGATTTCTTTTACTGTACAAAAAGGGAAAACTATAATGATAGGAAACAGGAAAAGCCCTAGGTGTTGTTCAGAAATGAATGTCTCTTCCCACTTCCTGGTGGGCATTCATCCTGGGTTGTTAAGGCAGAAATTCACAATCAGTGACTCCCACCCAGTTGTACTAAAGACCACTGAGGACGATTCTGTAGTGATTCTGGGTGTAATACACATTTGAAGGAGTTGCCTTTGGGAAGGACCTAGCCCCTCACACTCCTGTGAAGGGCAGAAGCAGAGTGTGTTGGTGTTGGAAGTCCCAGGCTCTTCTGAGGTTTCTGTATTCTATATTCTGTGTGCAGCCCCTCAGCAGGTTGACAGTCTTTGTTTCAAGGAGAGGAAAAACACAGACTAACTGCCCCCCCTCAGGTTCCCCTGGGGCACCTTCTGTGGTAGCTGTTGAAGCAGGGCTGGTTTTCCATCCAGAACAGCGCACCTTGCAGGGGAGTCCTGGTCGGTGTCCTGGCCAGTCTGCTCTTCTGGGGGCAGTAAGGAAGGACAGAAAGTTTCAGGTTAGTGGAGTTGATTTATTTCCATAATGTGAAGAAGCAGCATCTCAGAATCTCTAGGAATGTTGTGATTAATTTCTGCCCCTCTGAGACCCTCCTTGAGGGCTCGGGTCCATGTTGGATAAATCCTCTTGAGCTTTCTTGTGTCATTATATAAGGACTCTGGCATTTCCTGGAGCCTCGGGGTCCTTAGTGTAAAAGGAGACAATAGGATCCCTGCTCACTTAGGGTTGTGAGGTCCTAGGGTAAAATATTCAGCCTTTGACAGCATAAGGCCTTGCTTGAATGTTTCTGGTTTATGACAGTGATGACAATCTTATTGGTCAGTGCACACAGAAGGTACCCAGCCCTCTAGGAAAGTCCTTCTGCAGGTCAGGCTAATACTAAGTCAGGAGCAGTTTGACCATTGGATCATGAGGAGCCCCCCAGGAAAGTCTCCTGAAGGGGAACCATGCAGCTTCTGAGTGCCCAAGTCAGTCTCAATGCCTTCACCCTCCCCTCCCGTCATCTTGGTTATTTCTCACACACACACACACACACACACACACACACACTCACGCACACACACACACACACACACACACACACACACACACAAACACATACACAGCCTAGTGCTTAGTCCGCCATGGGCTCTGTCTGGTGACCTCATGGGTTTCCTATTCATGTCACTCATCTCAACCTGTCTTTCTGAAAAGGGCATTATTATCATCTATATTGGAGTAAAAATGTGGGGGTGTAGCTGTAGAGCTATAATAATCACAAGAAAAGAAATAATTTTGTCTCTCCTTTTTGTATTTTATAGTGATGAAAATGCAACCAGGGAAACATAAGCCTTTAAAAAAAAATATATATATATATATATATATATATATATATATATATATATATATGTATTTTAACATGGGATGGAGAGGATTGTGTAACACTATGATGGACTTAAAAGTCATATTAATAATATCTTTAAATGACATTAAAATAATAGATACTTCTAGGTAAAAATAAAGTGTGACACCTCTTAAAAAGATGACTGGCACATAGAAGGCGCTTAAGAAATACTCATTTACCAAATGAATATTTTACATGCTAAAATTACTAATCCATGAAGAAGTCATTTCCACATTTGGAATCTGCATACTTAACAAATTGTCACTTACCTTTCGTGACCCATACTTTGTCTTTGTGATCCATAATATAAACCCTTCATCTAGAGATAACATGGTGTTTTTAGTGGCATTTATTTATTTATTTTTTACCATATAGAAAATGGTAATAGTGGTTATCATAAGGATCATTTATATAATGACCTATGTCATTCCTGTTATGACAAGGTCAAGAAACTCTGAGAGTGCATGTGTGTCCCGTGGTGAACCTTCGCATCCCATGTAGACATTCTGAGCTCTCTGCATGCTCTTGATGCCCTGCACTTCTCTCTGCGTGATACTCTGTCAATGGCTAGCTCCAACCTTGAGCTACATAGCATTTCATGTGCCATAACTTTGAGATTTCAGTGACTTCTTAACAATGCAAATGTGAAGCAACTAAAATTTTGTGTCATCAAAAAATGCTACTTATAACTCCAGATCATTACGGTTTAAATGCATGCACATTTAGCATTTTTCTGCATCAAACTAAGTGCTTACTGTCTTCCAGATTTACCCTTCTTCCTTTTTCTCCCCTGTTCTCCTTCCTTTTCATAAATTATGGTCAACCAGAAAAGGACCTCCAACCTGTCTTCCAAAATATTTTCATGAATTCACATTTTCTGGACGTAAGCCACTTTCCATGATCCTGGACATTCACTCTGAGCATTACCTGCCAGGTGTCTTCTTCTGAGGCTCCACTAACACTTGGGTTGTACCTGTAAACCAGGGGGCCTGTCTGCTGAGAAGAAGTGGCGCCACGAAAAGCAAGGGCCAGCAGGGCAGCCCTGAGCCCTCCTACGTAGTGGGTGTGGTGTTTATCAAATCCACACAGCTGGCCTCAAACCAGTGTTTTTTAGCACACCTGCAAGGGGTACCTCAGGTGCAAAGGAATGAGTCTAACTTCAGTGTGCAGGGGGATCCACCTTCTCTTAGAAGCCTAGACTCCACATGGGATAATCCAGTTAAATGGTCACCATGTTCAGGGGAGCCCCCAGCATGAGCTCCCACTGAGTTTATATAGATAAATATACAGTCCTGACAAGTGCTTCCTTATCTTAAGCAGTGTTGCCTATAACAGCTTATGCTCTATCTTTGCCAGACCTCAAAAACAATAAAGTAGAAAGGTATTTATCTCTTCAGAAGGGTGAAAGGTTTACCTGATTTACAATATAGAAATTCACAACAATTTCCAAACTTTTCAATTTAATATGCCATTTCAGGGAAAGAAATAGTATTTGTATATCCAGGCAAAATACTATAAACAAGATCACTTACAAAAAAAGGAAAAATTTCTTCCTCAGGGTTCTGGAGGTGGCAAGTGCTAGCCCAGGTGAAGTCAGGTTCACTGGCTTGTTCATAGACGGTGCCCCCCTCCCTGTGTCTCACACAGGTGAAGGAGTGAGCCAGCTCACTGGGGTTGCTTGTCCCAAACTCGTCCCCAAAGACCTCCACTTCCTAGTGCCACTCTCTTTGGTGACTATGATCTCAACTTATGAATATTAGGGTGACACAAGCATTCTGGGGGCAGTAAAGAAAGAAACAGAAAGTTTCAGGTTAGTGGAGTTGATTTATCAGAAGGTGAGGAAGCAGCATCTCAGGAGCTCTAGGAACATATGGATTCATTTCTGCCTCAGCGAGAATCTCATTGAGGGCTCTGGGGTCCAAGTTGGGATAAATCCTGTTGAGCTCTCTTGTGTCATTATGTAAGGACTCTGGCATTTCCTGGAGCCTCGGGGTCCTTATGTGTAAAAGGTGACAATAGGATCCCTGCTCACTTAGGGTTGTGAGGTCACAAGGGTAAAATATTCAGCCCTTGTTTGAGGTTCCTGGTTCATGGCAGTAATGACAGTCTCATGGACATAGGAGGTATCCGGTCCTCTAGGAAATTCCTTCTGCAGGTCAGGCTAATATAAGGTCAGGAATAGTTGACTGTTGGTTCATGGGAAGCCCCCCAGGAAAGTCTGCTGAAGGGGAACCATGCAGCTTCTAAGAGGCCAAGTCAGTCTCAACTCCTTCACCCTCCCCTCCCCTGTCATCTTGTTATTAGTTACACACACACACACACACACACACACACACACACACACGTAGGCTGCCCTGGGCTCTCAGTCTGGTGATCTCCTGTGTTTCATATCCATGTCACTCATCTCGTCATCCTGTCTCCCTGGAATGGGCACTATATCATCCATGTTTGGAGTACAATGTGGGGTGTGTAGCTGTAGAGCTGTAATAGTCACAAGAAAATAAATAATTTTGTCTCTCCTTTTTGTATTTCATAGTGATGAAACTGCACCCAGGGACACGTAAGCCTTTAAAAATATATATATATATTTACAAATGGGATGGGAGAGGATTTTATTATCCTATGATGGACTTTAAAGTTATATTAATAACATCTTTAAATGACATAAAAATAATGATACTTCTAAGTAAAAATAAAGTGTGACACCTCTTAAAATGAGGACTGACACATAGAAGGTGCTCAAGAAATACTCATTGACTGAATGAATATTTTACATGTTAAAATTACTAATCCATAAATAAGTCATTTCCATCTTTGGAATATGCATATTTAACAAACTGTCACATACCTTTCGTGTCCCATACATTATCATTGTGATCCATGATATAAACACTTCATCATAGATATAACATGGTGTTTTGGTCTCATTTATATGGTGTTCACAATCCTGTTATGACAAGGTCAAGAACAGTCTAGGAGTGCATGTGTGTCCCGTGGTGAACCTTCTCTTCCCATGTAAACATTCTGAGCTCTCTGCATGCTCTTGATGCCCTGCACTTCTCTCTCTGTGATACTCTGTCAATGGGTAGCTCCAATCTTGAGCTACATTTCATGATGCCATCAGTTTGAGATTTCAGTGACTTCTTAGCAACGGAAATATGAAGCAACAAAAATTTGATGTCGTCATAAAATGCTACATATAACTCCAGATCATTACGGTTTAAATGCATGCACACTTTAGCATTTCTCTGCATGAGACTAAGTGCTTACTGTCTTCCAGATTTACCCTTCTTCCCTTCTCTCATCCATTGTTCTTTTTGTAATAAATTATGGTCAACCAGAAAAGGACCTCCAACCTCTTCTCCAAAATCTTTTCACGAATTCACCTTTTTGGACGTAAGCCGCTTTCAGTGATCCTGGATATTCACTAAGTAACTCTGTGCATTACCTGCCAGGTGTCCTCTTCTGAGGCTCCACTATAACTTGAGATGTACCTGTCAACCAGGGGGCCTTTCTGCTGAGAAGAAGTGGAGCCAATATAAGCAAGGGCCAGCAGGGCAGCAGGGAGCCTTCCTACTTAGTGGGTGTGGTCCTTCTCACATCCACACAACTGGCCCCGAAGCAGTGTTCTTTGCACCTCCCCCAAGGGGTTCCTCAGGTGCCAAGGAGTGCGTCTAACATCAATGTTCAGGGGGATCCATCTTCTCTTAGAAGCCTACACTCCACACTGGACAATCCAGTTAAAAGGTCACTGTATTCAGGGGAGCCCCCAACATGAGCTCCCAGTAAGAGTTTATATAGGTAAATATATAGTCCAGACAAGTGCATCCTTATCTTAAGCAGTATAGAAAAATAAAGTGTGACACCTCTTAAAATGAGGACTGACACATATTGTAGGGGGTACAGCTGTAGAACTGTAAGAGTCACAAGAAAATTAGTAAATTTGTCTCTCCTTTTTGTATTTTATAGTGGTGAAACTGCACCCAGAAACACATAAGCCATTTCTAAAAAAAATCATATTTATAAATGGGATGGGAGAGGATTTTATTATCCTAATACAGACTTTAAAGTTATAAAGTTCTGGAGGTGGCAAGTGCTAGACCAGGTGAAGCCAGGTTCGATGGGTTTTTCATAGACGGTGCCCCTCCCTGTGTCTCACCCAGGTGAAGGAGTGAGCCAGCTCACTGGGGTTGCTTGTCTTAACCTGTCCCCAAAGGCCTCCATCTCCTAGTGCCATCCTCCTGGTGATTAGGATCTCAACTTATGAATATTAGGGCGAAACAGCATTCAGACCAAAGCAAAAGTAATAATAATAATAATAATAATAAGGAACAATAAGGTATCAAAATGTCAAATTGATTTCATGTCATTTGCTGCCTCTAGGATAAGGTGATGTGTGTTGCATTTGGTTGCTAGATTGCTAGGTTGTGAGAGATGTGAAGATTGATTCAAGGGTCACTTAGCTCAGTCTCCTCCAGGCAGAGTAGACAGGGCTGTGGCCTGCCTCTTACACATCTTCTGTTTCATAGGGTAGCATGCTAGGAGGACATCTCGTACTTATGGAGTGAAACTTCAAGGTCAAAGGAGAATTCTCAACTATCTCTATTGCCCAAGCATCAGTTCTTCTAGGACTCTCTGAATTTGTAGGATTGGTTTCTGGTCTTGCCTTGTGTTTGCAAGGACTCCAAGTGTCCTCTCTTTTCCAGGAAGTGTCATTGAGTTGGCTTAGAGGATCATAGCAAGACAGGCAAGCCTGGGAGAGAAGTGTGCTGAGGGTCAGGTCTCCTAGTGGCAATGCTGAGGTGGAGTTCAGGATGTGAGGTGTTTGAAGAGAAGTCCAGATGGACCTTCTGAAGCCTCAGTCCTCTAGAGCAATTATGCCCTGCCAAGAGTTGCTTTCATTGGGCAAAATGGAGACTTTGTGCTCCCACTTCTGTAGCCACTTGGATCTGGGCTGCCCAGGAAAGGGACAGCCCTTGGGCAGTGCAGTTGGCAGCAGAGCAGGCCCTGAGAACTCTGGCAGCAGGAGGCCCTCTGCTGACCATGCTCCCCACTGCTGATGGCAAGTCCTTTGGGAATGTGGAAGGTACAGTATTATGGCTTCCTGAGGAGTAGGAGGCTTTGGAGAGTTTTTTGCATCCAGAAGTCCTCTGAAATTAAAAGGGAGGTCAGGTTGGGATTGGTGGTGCATGCCTGTAGTCCTAGTGACTTGAGAGGCTGATGCAGTTCAGCTAGTCTCAGCACCTCAGCAAAGCCCTAAGCAAACAGTGAGACCCCATCTTAAAATTTAAAAAAAAAGAAACAAATGGGATTATTTTGCAAGTTGATAACACAGACTTTGAGGTCCTAGAAACCTCTCAGCACAGTAACATTGCATTGGACCCTTTGTGATTTAGAAGGGGTTGTGAAAGGCATAGACCTCACTGACTCCTGGTCTCAGACTTGAGTGCTGAGTTCTGAGAATAGGCAGCTCTGTGCCATCACCCATCCTGTCATGGCCCTGTCTGAGCCCTTTGCTACATACGTGGGCCAACACCTGCCTCCAGTATAGATAAGACAACACCCAAGCCCCCATTTGATGTGCAGGAGCACCTCACGTGAGTACTCAACACTGAGGGCTTAAGAGGTGTGTGTGAGTGTCCTTGCTTACCAGTTTTTCCCATGTCCCTGCACATGAGAAGACTTGCTAACTCTTGGATTTCATTTACTGTACAAAAGGGGAAAACGATAATGATAGGAAACAGGAAAAGCCCTAGGTGTTGTTCAGAAATGAATGTCTCTTCCCACTTGCTGGTGGGCATTCATCCTGGGTTGTTAAGGCAGAAATTCACAATCAGTGACTCCCACCCAGTTGTACTAAAGACCACTGAGGACGATTCTGTAGTGATTCTGGGTGTAATACACATTTGAAGGAGTTGCCTTTGGGAAGGACCTAGCCCCTCACACTCCTGTGAAGGGCAGAAGCAGAGTGTGTTGGTGTTGGAAGTCCCAGGCTCTTCTGAGGTTTCTGTATTCTATATTCTGTGTGCAGCCCCTCAGCAGGTTGACATGCTTTCTTTCAAGGATAGAAAAATAGAACAGACTAACTGCCCCCCCTCAGGTTTCCCTGGGGCACCTTCTGTGGTAGCTGTTGAAGCAGGGCTGGGTTTCCATCCAGAACAGCGCACCCTGCAGGGGAGTCCTGGTCGGTGTCCTGGCCAGTCTGCTCTTCTGGGGGCAGTAAGGAAGGAACAGAAAGTTTCAGATTAGTGGAGTTGATTTATTTCCATAATGTGAGGAAGCAACATCTCAGAATCTCTAGGAATGTTGTGATTAATTTCTGCCCCTCTGAGACCCTCCTTGAGGACTCGGGTCCATGTTGGGTAAATCCTCTTGAGCTTTCTTGTGTCATTATATAAGGACTCTGGCATTTCCTGGAGCCTCGGGGTCCTTAGTGTAAAAGGAGACAATAGGATCCCTGCTCACTTAGGGTTGTGAGGTCCTAGGGTAAAATATTCAGCCTTTGACAACATAACCCTTGGTTGAGGATTTCTGGTTCATGACAGTGATGACAATCTCATGGGTCAATGCACACAGAAGGTACCCAGCCCTCTAGGAAAGTCCTTCAGCAGGTCAGGCTAATATAAGGTCAGAAGCAGTTTGACCATTGGATCATGAGGAGCCCCCCAGGAAAGTCTCCTGAAGGGGAACCATGCAGCTTCTGAGTGCCCAAGTCAGTCTCAACTCCTTTCCCCTCCCCTCTCCTGTCATCTTGGTTATTTCTTACACACACACACACACACACACACACACACACACACACACACGTGAGTCCTCCATGGGCTCTGTGTCTGGTGTTCTCGTGGGTTTCGAGTCCATGTCACTCCTCTGGTCATCCTGTCTCTCTGGAATGGGCACTATATCATCCATGTTGGAGTACAATTGTGAGGGGTGTGGCTTTAGAGCCGTAATACTCACAAGACAATTAGTAATTTTGTCTTTCCTTTTTGTATTTTATAGTGATGAAACTGAACCCACGGAAACGTAAGCCTTTTTAAAAAAAAAAACACATATCTATACATGGGATGGGGGAGGATTGTATAATCCTATGATGGCCTTTAAAGTTATATTAATAACATCTTTATAATTCATAAAAATATAAGATACATCTAGGTAAAAATAAAGTGTGACACCTCTTAAAAAGAGGACTGCACATAGAAGGCATTAAGAAATAGTCGTTGACCAAATGAGAATTTTACATGTTAAAATTACTAATTCATAAATAAGTCATTTCCATCTTTGGAATATGCATACTTAACAAATTATCACTTACCTTTCCTGACCCATACATTGTCTTTGTGATCCATGATATACACATTTCATCTTAGAGATAGATAACACAGTGTTTTCAGTGTCATTTATTTTTGTTACACTATAGAAAATGGTAGTAGAAATCATTTATATGGTGTTCACAATCCTGTTATGTCAAGGTAAAGAAAAATCTGGAAGTGCATGTGTATCCCATAGTGAACCCTGTCTTCCCATGTAGATCATCAGAGATCTCTGCATGCTCTGGATGCCCTGCACTTCTCTCTGCCTGATACTCTGGCAATGACTAGCTCCAATCTTGACCTACATAGCATTTCATGATACCATAAATTTGAAATTTCAGTGACTGCTTAACAAAGGAAATGTGAAGCAACTAAACTTTAGTTTTATCCTAAAATGCTACGTATAACTTCAGATCATTACGGTTTATATGCATGCACACTTTAGCATTTCTCTGCATCAAACTAAGAGCTTACTGTCTTCCAGATTTACCCTTCTTCCCTTCTCTCATCCATTCTTCTTTTTTCTAATAAATTATGGTCAACCAGAAAAGTATCTCCAACCTCTTCTCCAAAATCTTTTCATGAATTCACATTTTCTGGACATAAGGCACTTTCTGAGAACCTGGACATTCACTAAGTAACTCTGAGCATTATCTTCCAAGTGACCTCTTCCGGGTGTCCACTAAAACTTGAGATGTACCTGTCAACCAGGGGGCCTATCTGCTGAGAAGGAGTGGGGCCAAGAAAAGCAAAGTCCTGCAGGGCAGCAGGGAGCCTTCCTAGTTAATGGATACGGTCTCTCTCAGGTCCACACAGCTGGTCATTGGCACCCCCCCCACCAAGGGATACCTGAGGTGCAAAGGAGTGAGTCTAACATCATGTGCAGGGGGATCCACCTTCTCTTAGAAGCCTACACCCCGCATGGGCAATCCAGTTAAATGGTCACCATGTTCAGAGGAGCCCCTAGCATGAGCTGCCATTAAGAGTATGTGTAGCTAAATATATGCTCCTGGAAAGTACATCCATATCTTAATCACTGTGGCCTATAACAGCTGATGTTCTACCTTTGTCAGACCTCAAAAGGAACAGAACCAGAAAGGTATTTGTCTCTTCAGAAGGTGAAAGGTTTACCCAACTTACAATATAGAATATCACAAAAATTTCCAAACTTTTCAATTTAATTTGCTATTTAAGGGGAAGGAAATGGTATTTGTGTATCCAGGCAAAATACTATAAACAAGATCCCTTACAAACAAAAGAAATTTCTTCCTCATGGATCTGGAGGTGGCAAGTGCTAGACCAGGTACTGTCAGGTTCACTGGCTTGTTCATAGATGGTGCCCCTCCCTGTGTCTCACACAGGTGAAGGAGTGAGCCAGCTCACTGGGGTTGCTTTTCCTAAACTTGTCCCCAAAGGGCTCCACCTCCTCCACCTTTGCGCCCCCACCTCTCTAGCCACTACTGCCATCCTCCTGGAGACTAGGATTTCAACTAGGGTGACACAAGCATTCAGACCAAAGCAAAAGTAATAATAACAACAACAACAAAGGAACAATAAGGTTTCAAAATGTCAAATTGACTTCATGTCATTTGCTGCCTCTAGGATAAGGTGATGTGTGTTGGATTTGGTTGCTAGATTGCTAGGTTGTGAGAGATGTGAAGATTGATTCAAGGGTCACTTAGCTCAGTCTCCTCCAGGCAGAGTAGACAGGGCTGTGGCCTGCCTCATATACATCTCCCGTTTCACAGGGTAGCATGCTTGGAGGGGATCTTATACTTATGGACTGAAATTTCAAGGTCAAATGAGAGTTCTCAGCTATCCTAATGCCTGAACATAAGTTCTTATAGAACTTTCTGAATTTGTAGAATTGGTTTCTGGTCTTGCCTTCTGTTTGGAAGGTCTGCAGGTGTCCTCTATGTACCAAGAATTGTTATTGAGTTGGCTTACAGAATTCTAGCAAGACAGGCAAGCCTGGGAGAGAAGAGTACTGAGGGTCAGGTCTCCTGGTGCCAATGCTGAGGTGGAGTTTGGGATGAAAGGTGTTTGAAGAGAAGTCCAGGTGGACCTTCTGAAGCCTCATATGCCCTGCCAAGAGTTGCCTTCATTGGGCTAAATGGAGACTTTGTGCCCCCACCTCTCTAGCCACTTGGATCTGGGTTGCCCAGGAAAGACAAAGCCCTTGGGCAGTGCAGTTGGCAGCAGAGCAGGCCCTGAGAACTCTGGCAGCAGGAGGCCCTCTGCTGACCATGCTCCCCACTGCTGATGGCAAGTTCCTTGGGAATGTGGAAGGTACAGCATTATGGCTTCCTGAGGAGTAGGGGGCTTGGGAGAGTTTGCTGCATTCAGGGTTCATTTTCAAGTGAAAGGGAGGGTCAGGTTGTGCTTGGTGGTGCATGCCTGTAGTCCTAGTGACTTGAGAGGCTGAGGCAGGAGGATCACAAGTTCAGTCATTCTCAGCACCTCAGCAAGGTCCCAAGCAAATAGTGAGACCCTCAAAATTAAATAAAAGAAAGAATAAATAAAGAAAGTAAGTCATTTTTCAAGTTGATAACACAGACTTTGAGTTCTTAGATACCTCTCAGCACACTAACATTGCCATAAACCCTTTGCCATTTAGAAGTGAGTGTCAAAGCCATAGACATTCACTAACTCCTGGTGTCAGACCTGAGTGCTGAGAGTAGGCAGCTCTGTGCCATCACCCATCCTGTCATGGCCCTGTCTGAGCCCTTTGCTACATACACAGGCCAAAACCTGCCTCCAGTATAGATAAGACAACACCTGAACCCAATTTGATGTGCAGGTGCACCCCACGTGAGTACTCAACATTGAGGGCTTAAGAGGTGTGTGTGAGTGTCCTTGCTTACCAGTTTTTACCCATGTCCCTGCACATGAGAAGACTTGCTAACTCTTGGATTTCATTTACTGTACAAAAGGGGAAAACGATAATGATAGGAAACAGGAAAAGCCCTAGGAGATGTTCAGAAATGAATGCCTCTTCCCACTTGCTGGTGGGCATTTCATCCTGGGTTGTTAAGGCAGAAATTCACAATCAGTGACTCCCACCCAGTTGTACTAAAGACCACTGAGGACGATTCTGTAGTGATTCTGGGTGTAATACACATTTGAAGGAGTTGCCTTTGGGAAGGACCTAGCCCCTCACACTCCTGTGAAGGGCAGAAGCAGAGTGTGTTGGTGTTGGAAGTCCCAGGCTCTTCTGAGGTTTCTGTATTCTATATTCTGTGTGCAGCCCCTCAGCAGGTTGACATGCTTTCTTTCAAGGATAGAAAAATAGAACAGACTAACTGCCCCCCCTCAGGTTTCCCTGGGGCACCTTCTGTGGTAGCTGTTGAAGCAGGGCTGGTTTTCCGTCCAGAACAGCGCACCCTGCAGGGGAGTCCTGGTAGGTGTCCTGGCCAGTCTGCTCTTCTGGGGGCAGTAAGGAAGGAACAGAAAGTTTCAGATTAGTGGAGTTGATTTATTTCCAGGAGGTGAGGAAGCAACTTCTGAGACTTTCTAGGAATGTAGGGATTCATGTCTGTGCCACTGAGACCCTCCTTAAGGCTTCTGGGGTCCGAGTTAGGGTAAATCCTGTTGAGCTTTCTTGTGTCATTATGTAAGGACTCTGGCATTTCCTGGAGCCTCAGTGTCCTTATGTGTAAAAGGAGACAATAAGATCCCTGCTCACCCCTTTGACAGTGTAAGCACTTGCTTGAGTGTTTCTGGTTCATTTGATTTGCAGGTGCACCCCACGTGAGTACAATCTCATTGGTCAGTGCATACAGAAGGTGCCCAGCCCTCTAGGAAAGTCCTTCTGCAGGTCAGGCTAATACAAAGTCAGGAGCAGCTCAACCATTGGTTCCTGAGGAGTCCCCCAGGAAAAGTCTCCTGAAGGGGAACCATGCAGCTTCTGAGTGGCCAAGTCAGTCTCAATGCCTTCCCCCTCCCTCTCCCTCCCCTGTCATCTTTGTTACTTCTCTCTCTCTCTCTCTCTCTCTATCTCTCTCTCTCTCTCTCTCTCTCACACACACACACACACACACACACACCCACACACACGTAGTCCACCATAGGCTCTGCGTCTGGTGATCTCCTGGGTTTCGTGCCCATGTCTCTCATCTCCTCAACCTGTCTCTCTGGAATGTGTACTATGAACATTATATTGGAGTACAAATGTGGGAGGTGTAACTGTAGAGCCCTAATAGTCATAAGAAAATTAGTAATTTTGTCTCTCCTTTTTATATTTTATAGTGGTGCACCTGGAAGCAAAAAAGTGTAAGCCTTTTTTTTAAAAAATTATATTACTACATGAGATTGAGGAGGATTTTATTATTGTATGATGTGCTTTAAAGTTAAATTAATAACATTTAAATGACATAGAAATATTAAATAATCTAGGTAAAAATAAATTGTGACACCTCTTAAAAAAGGACTGGCACATAGAAGGAGCTCAAGAAATACTCCTTTACCGAATGAGTATTTCACATAATAAAATTATAAAATCATGAAGAAGTTATTTCCATATTTGGAATCTGAATATTTAACAAATTGTCACATACTCTTTGTGAGTCATACATTGTCTTTGTGATCCATGGTGTAAATACTTCATCTTGGAGATATCATGATGTTATTGGTGTCACTTATTTTTGTTACAGTATGAAAAATGGTAATAGTGTTTATCATAAAGATCATTGATATAGTGTTCACAATCCTGTTATGTCGAGGTCAAAAAAGTCTGGAAGTGCATGTGTGTCCCGTGGTGAACCTTCTCACCCTATGTAGTAGATATTCTGAACTCTCTGCATGCAATTGATGCCCTGCACTTCTCTCTGAGTCATACTCTGTCAATGACTAGCTTCAATCTTGACTTATGTAGCATTTCATGATGCCATAAGTTTGAAATTTCAGTGACTTCTTAACAACGGAAATGTGAAACAACTGAAATTTTGTGTCATCCTAAAATGCTAAGTATAACTCCGGATCATTACGGTTTAAATGCATGCACACTTTAGCATTTCTCTGCATCAAACTAAGTGCTTACTGTCTTCCAGATTTACCCTTCTTCCCTTCTCTCATCCATTCTTCTTTTTTCTAATAAATTATGGTCAACCAGAAAAGGACCTCCAACCTCTCCTCCAAAATCAAACCCCGAACTCATATTTTCTGGACATAAGCCACTTTCTGTAAACTTGGACATTCACTAAGTAATTCTGACCTGCCAGGTGTCCTCTTCTTAGACTCCACTAAAACTTGAGATGTACCTGACAACCAGGAGCCCTGTCTGCTGAGAAGAAGTGGGGCCAGGATAAGGAAAGGCCAGCAGGCATCAGTGAACCCTCTTACTTAGTGGATGTGGTCAAGTCCACACAGCTGACCCCAAACCAGTGTTCTTTGCCCCCGCCAGGAGGTACCTCAGGTGCAAAGGAGTGAGTCTAATATCAGTGCGCAGGGGAATTCACCTTCTCTGGAAGCCTACACTTCACATGGGACAATCTAGTTAAAAGGTCACCATGTTCAGAGGAGCCCCCAGCATGAGCTCCCACTAAGAGTTTATATAGAAAAAAAATATTTAGCAAATATATAATCCTAGCATCCTTATTTTAATCAGTGTTGCCTAGTAACAACTGATGCTCTACCTTCGTCAGATCTCGAAAGGAACAGATATAGAAAGGTATTTCTCTCTTCAAAATGGTGAAAGGTTTACCTAGTTTACAATATTGAATATGACAAAAATTTCCAAACTTTTCAATTTAATTTGCCATTTAAAGGGAAGGAAATTGTATTTGTGTATCCAGGCAAAATGCTATAAACAAGATCGTTTACAAACAAGAGAAATTTTCCCCTCATGGTTCTGGAGGTGGCAAGTGCTAGACCAGGTGAAGTCAGGTTCATTGGCTTGTTCATAGATGGTGCCCCTCCCTGTGTCTCACACAGGGGAAGGAGTGAGCCAGCTCACTGGGGTTGCTTGTCCTAAACCTCTCCCCAATGGCCTCCACCTCCTAGTGCATTCTCCTGGTGTCTAGGATCTCAACTTACAAATATTAGGGGGACATAACTTTCAGACCAAAGCAAAAGATAATAATAATAATAATAGAACAAAAAAGGTTTCAAAATGCCAAAATAACCTCATCTCATTTGCTACCTCTAGGATAAGGTGATGTGTGTTGGATTTGGTTGCTATAGTGCTAGGTTGTGAGAGATTTGAAGATTGATTCAAGGGTCACTTAGCTCAGTCTCCTCCAGGCAGGGTAGACAGGGCTGTGGCCTGCCTCATATACATCTCCCGTTTCACAGGGTAGCATGCTAGGAGGAGATCTTGTACTTATGGACTGAAATTTCAAGGTCATATGAGAGTTCTCAACTATCTCTAATGCCCCAACGTCAGTTCTTCTAGGACTTTCTGAATTTGTAGGATTGTTTTCTGGTCTTGCCTTCTGTTTGCAAGGTCTGCAGGTGTCCTCTCTGTACCAGGAAGTGTCATTGAGTTGGCTTAGAGGATTCTAGCAAGACAGACAAGCCTGGGTGGGAAGTGTACTGAGGGTCGGGTCTCCTGGTGTCAATGCTGTGGTGGAGTTTGGGATGAAAGGTGTTTGAAGAGAAGTCCAGATGGACCTTCTGAAGCCTCAGTCCTCTAAAGCAATTATGCCCTGCCAAGAGTTGCCTTCATTGGGCTAAATGGAGACTTTGTGCCCCCACCTCTCTAGCCACTTGGATCTGGGCTGCCCAGGAAAGACAAAGCCCTTGGGCAGTGCAGTTGGCAGCAGAGCAGGCCCTGAGAACTCTGGCAGCAGGAGGCCCTCTGCTGACCATGCTCCCCACTGCTGATGGCAAGTTCCTTGGGAATGTGGAAGGTACAGCATTATGGCTTCCTGGGGAGTAGGGGGCTTGGGAGAGTTTGCTGCATTCAGGGTTCATTTTCAAGTGAAAGGGAGGGTCAGGTTGTGCTTGGTGGTGCATGCCTGTAGTCCTAGAGAATTGGGAGGCCGAGGCAGGAGGATCGCAAGTTCAGCAAGTCTCAGCAACTCAGCAAGGACCTAAGCAAATAGTGAGACCCTGTCTCAAAATTAAATAAAAAGAAAGAAAAAAGAGGGTCATTTTGCAAGTTGATAACACAAACTTTGAACACGAACAATGCCATGGACCCTTTGCCATTTAGAAGTGATTGCCAAAGCCATAGACATTCGCTAACTCCTGGTCTCAGACCTGAGTGCTGAGAGTAGGCAGCTGTATGCCATCACCCATCCTGTCATGGCCCTGTCTGAGCCCTTTGCTACATATACAGGCCAAAACCTGCCTCCACCATAGATAAGACAACACCCAAGCCCCACTGAATGCCAGGTGCACCCCACGTGAGTACTCAGCACTGAGGGCTTAAGAGGTGTGTGTGAGTGTCCTTGCTTTACCAGTTTTTACCCATGTCCCTGCACATGAGAAGACTTGCTAACTCTTGGATTTCATTTACTGGACAAAAATGGAAAACGATAATGATAGGAAACAGGAAAAAGCCCTAGGAGATGTTCAGAAATGAATGTCTCTTCCCACTTGCTGGTGGGCATTCATCCTGGGTTGTTAAGGCAGAAATTCACAATCAGTGACTCCCACCCAGTTGTACTAAAGACCACTGAGGACGATTCTGTAGTGATTCTGGGTGTAATACACATTTGAAGGAGTTGCCTTTGGGAAGGACCGAGGCCCTCACACTCCTGTGAAGGGCAGAAGCAGAGTGTGTTGGTGTTGGAAGTCCCAGGCTCTTCTGAGGTTTCTGTATTCTATATTCTGTGTGCAGCCCCTCAGCAGGTTGACATGCTTTCTTTCAAGGATAGAAAAATAGAACAGACTAACTGCCCCCCCTCAGGTTCCCCTGGGGCACCTTCTGTGGTAGCTGTTGAAGCAGGGCTGGGTTTCCATCCAGAACAGCCCACCTTGCAGGGGAGTCCTGGTAGGTGTCCTGGCCAGTCTGCTCTTCTGGGGGCAGTAAGGAAGGAACAGAAAGTTTCAGGTTAGTGGAGTTGATTTATTTCTAGAAAGAGAGGAAGCAATATCTCAGAAGCTCTTGGAACATAGGGATTCATTTCTGCCCCAAGGAGAACCTTCTCGAGGGCTCTGGGGTCCAAGTTGGGGTAAATCCTGTTGAGCTCTCTTGTGTCACTATGTGAGTTCAGTGGCATTTCCT
Source organism: Spermophilus citellus (assembly GCF_964194105.1). Classification (NCBI taxonomy): domain Eukaryota; kingdom Metazoa; phylum Chordata; class Mammalia; order Rodentia; family Sciuridae; genus Spermophilus; species Spermophilus citellus. The sequence continues at coordinate 11,195,509 of NC_138189.1, read as the reverse complement.
GGAGCCTCAGTGTCCTTATGTTTGAAAGGAGACAATAGGATGCCTGCTCACTTAGGGTTGTGAAGTCCTAGGGTAAAATATTCAGCCTTTGACAGCATAAGTCCTTGCTGGAGTGTTTCTGGTTTATGACAGTAATGACAATCTCATCTTCGTGTAATAGTGATATTTCTGATGGAACCCAGATGTGTTCAGAAGATAAATGTGTCTGTCCATCCTGTTATCAATCCAGGGCCACTTTTCTTATGGGCTTACACAGGTGGGTAGGGGGCTTCAGATGCCATGGGAGACCCCACTGGGTCTTCCATTCAGTTTAACCTGAGCCCCTTGTACCTTCCTGTTGGTGTAAGTTCCATGAGCGCTCACACCAAAAGACTTCAAATGCTGCCACATCTCAAGAGAAAGCCATGTTTGGGAGCAAAGAGGACAGTGCATGGATAAGGTGCCCAGCCCTCTAGGAAAGTCCTTCTGCAGGTCAGGCTAATACAAAGTCAGGAGCAGCTCGACCATTGGTTCCTGAGGAGTCCCCCAGGAAAAGTCTCCTGAAGGGGAACCATGCAGCTTCTGAGTGGCCAAGTCAGTCTCAATGCCTTCCCCCTCCCATCCCTCCCCTGTCATCTTGGTTATTTCACACAAACACACACACACACACACACACACACACACACACACACACACCCTTTCTCTCCTATTAGTTCACTGCATGCTCTGTGGCTGGTCGTTTGCTTCTGTCTAAAGAAAGAGGCAACAAGTCCCCCAGTAGCCTGGAGAAGCCTAGCATTGCCTCCAGGGATGCTTCTACCTCCCACATAAGTGCCCCGCACAGGGGCAGACATTGAGGGGCTTATTTCTCAGACTTCTGTGATTTTGTGTGTGTGTGTGTGTGTGTGTGTGTGTGTGTGTGTGTAGACAAACCTATTCTATGTAGCTCTACCTGAGATATTAGGAGAAAAAAAATTGCTCCTTTCTGTTCCACAATATCTCCAGTGTAGCGGCATGTGTTGGCCTAGCAGCCCTGGGCTTCGGGTCAGGCCATCTGCCCTGCTTTATCCTGCACACTCCTCTGAGCCCTTCACAGCCGCCCCCCATTTTCAGGAGGACTTGGGGATATAAACACTAGGCCCCAGGTCCCACGGCAGTCCGAGGCCAGCTGGGGTCTGAGCTCTTCTTTCTCTTTCTCTTCTTTCTCTTCTTTCTCCTGTTCTCCCAAAGGCCAGGGCAGTAGTTAGGTTCCCTAGGCAGCAGTGGAAAGACACAGAGAAGTTGACAGAAAAAAGGGATAAGAAAGAGGCAAATGGTACCTCAAAGTTCAGTTTCTCTGGAAAAGAGAGAAATTTGGGTTTCAGATGAACGTTTCCTTTTGTAATGTTTAAAAAAGGCACGTTGAGGAAAAACCCAGCACAGGTCCAAGGAGGTACTCCCGTGGACCGTGGCCTTCTCCTTGCTGAAGCTGTGAGTGTGCTCTTCCTGCAGCCCAGTGCTGCAGCAGGAAGGAGCAGAAGGGGACCCCGGTGACACTGAGGGAGCAGCAGCCGCCCCCTCACTGCACTGCTTTGGCCGCGCTGGCCTAGTGGAAAGTGCATGGGGCCCTTTGGCTGTGTAATGCTCCAGGCCTTGGGGCCACAGTGCCCAGCGGATTCTGTCCACTGGCTGCCTCTTATCTGTGGGTCTGGCTGCCAGAGTCCTGTGTTGATTGCGATCTGGAGCAGGAATTCACGCTAACTTGACGCATGCCACCTCGGCGTGGTGCTTGCCCTGGGAGACGCGTGCCCTGCTGTCATTCCTTGGCTTCTGTTATTATTTTATTAGGGTGAGTGCCCAAGAGGTTGTAGTTCACAGCCTGAATTCTCATAACCTCCAGCTGTCCCATCCAAGGACCTATTGTCCCTTTCACATCAGAAGCTTCCAGAATTAGTTCCAGTTGCTTAAATTGGTTCATGTTGCTTGTTACCTGGTTCTGAAGTCTCCTGAACACCCTCTTTTCCAAGGTAAGGAGAGTTGTTTGGTCTAGAGTTCCTCAGAGAGGGCATGGCTAGGCAGAAGACCCAGTAGGTCAGTTTGTGTGCCCAGCATCCCTGATGATGATCTCAGAGCCCACTGGCCTTCATAGTGTTCAGCCCAGGGCCTGATGCTGTGGGCCAAAGCAGGACCCTGAGCAGGCTCCTGCCTGTACCCTTCCACAGGGACCCCTGAGCCCTTCAATAGAGCCTGCATGTTTATCGAATGCATAAAAAAGAGAGAGAGAGAAAAGACATACAGGAGTAAGTGGATGTGGCTTCCAAAGTTAAATGATGGGTTTGGAGGAATGCCTGCCCTGCAGGGGCTTTGACACCCCACTGCTCTTCCCCTCTTCCTGGGGGTCTCCGCAGCACTGAGTGCTGATGTGCCTGGCACATCCTGCAGGGTCCAAAGGGCTGTGATGCCCTAAGTCACGGGGGGTGGGAGTGGGATCCAAACTGAAGGGAGTTTGTGGTCTCCCCTCGCACACCCTCGCACACCCTGTTATGGTTGCCAAGGCCATGATTGTGGAGACAGTCAGGATAGCGTAGGACGACTGTTGACGGTTAACCAGAGAGCCGCTAAGGACGTGCACCATCTGGACGCACAGGTGGGCACACCTGGCCACACGTGGTAACAGGCCCCTGAAGAAATCCTGTCTTCTGGTCCTTTCAGTTGGGCTTCTGCTGCTTCTGGTGGGTGGTCCTTCTGCTGTGGGGTCTGGTTTCTGCTGGTCTGGTATTTTGGACACATGTTCCTAGTGACCCTTACCCGTTCCAGCCTGAGTTCTGCTTGTCCGTCTCTCTCTGTATCTCCTCTGCCAGGTGATGACGCCGCCCAGGGCCTGGCCTGCAAGTGTTATATTTATGATTTATTTATTTTTTGTCTTTTAGCTCGTTACAATATTATTTCTGAGGTTGAAATTGCTTGAGGTAAGTTTGATGCTTTCATGTAAAATAATTTATAGTACTATAGTTTTTTAATTTTTTTAGATTATTAAAAATAGATCATCTTAAGTGGAAAATCTAGGTCAATGTATGGGTTAGACAGTTTGATTTTGCATATATATGTATACGTTTATTATAACGACTCTACATGACTGTGTCATATATGGTCCTGTGTATGTATGTATACAAACAAAAACACAGACATGATGGTTGTATTTATCATAATAAGAATTTTTTCTTATAGTAAAAATAAATTCCTAGGTATTTATGCACTAACCATGTACCTTGTTCTTTAGACATGTTTATATTTTAAATATAAAAATATTTTATATTGTTTTACAACAAACATTTCTGTGATCATTTGGTTTTTAAAAAAAAATAATTCAGAAACTAAAATGATGGGTCAGGACAAATAAGGTTGGACAGGACAATGGCCTCTAGAACCAGTTGTCCCTGGAGTCTTGTAGGAATCGTTTAGGATGATGTGTTCATGGTTTCTTGGCCAGGGCAAAGCCAGATTCTGAAATTTTGTCTGACCTTTGTTTCAGCATCAAGACACACAACATGGAAGGAATGAGACTGTTGGTAAATCTGGGTCTGCGAGAACTTTCCAAATTCAAGAGGAGCTCTGGTGGCAACACAGTGACTCAAGGGAACTTCTGGGTCTCTGGGTAGAGCTTTGTTAGGAATGAACACAGTCACGTACCTAGTCCATGTGTCCATCACTATTCAAGGATAATCTTCCCTCCTGTTTATTATTTTTTAATACTGAACTTCTATTTAGATACCATACCATATGGGTTTGGACACATTTCTGGGTCAAACAGTCCATCCGATATTAATACTGAGATTCTAATTTACTCGCGTAGGTAGAGTGTGCTGGACACATACAGTTTACAGAAAATGTGTATTTTGTGTATAGTAGATTGTATATACACCTTTGCCACAGCCAGGGTTTTTTTAAACAAATGAGTATTGTAAGGTTTTTCTTCTAAATGAGCTTACTATCGGGGCAGTGTTGATTTATTGGTGCTGTTGAAAATAATCCATTTTCACTAAAAGTATGTGAAACCTACATGTCCTTCACCTAGGATTTGCATCCACTTTGTCAATGATTGGTCATGGTGTTTGGGAACAGAATACAAAAGCAGTCCCAGAGTACCCCCACTCTATTAATAACAAGTTCAAAACAGAGAGATCTTGAGAGAAGGAATGCTGTTTGGCAGAAGGTGGAGCTGTTTGAACAGATGCCAAGTGCAGTGTACACTTAATCTTCTGATTCAGGATGAGAATCATCTGGATGTCATCTGATTATTGTGAGAGGGGACTCTGAAGCGAAACAGGGGACGACCCTGTCATGGTTCTTAGATTTTTGGTGTCCAACATGAATAAAGCCTTCATGCTTGGTCCTTAGAAATATATGAAAGCATGAGTCAGTATCTGTTGGTTTTGGGTTACTCACATTGTCTTTGCCTTTTTCAAAAGGCAATGAAATACTGTCAAACCAAAGTCGCAGTGATGTCATGCATGACATTCAAGATGTGGGCTTTGTACCAGGTCTTTTGAGTGAAGACCATTGTCCTGATTTATTTCAATAAAAGGGGGCTTGGAAATTGCCGTCCGTGTGTTCCTTCCTTGAGTATACCCAGACACTGTCAAATTCTAGGCGATGAAACGTGGCCTGGGGTTGTCTGTTTAATCCACTACTTTCCCATCCCCCATGTGCCCACAGTACAGAGAGAATGCACCCCACTTCCCCAAAGTCAGCTGCCTTTCAGGTCCTCGGTTTTACAGATCTAAAATAACTATTTCTTAGATAACCGTCTAAGTAGCAATATCCACATTCAAATCACTCGCAGCTATATATACACTCCTAAATATCTGTGTGCACAAATGGGATTTTTGTTAAACTATGCACAAGAGACCAGATAGTGGAGAGTTCTTTTAGAGGAAATCATCCCTTGTTTTCTTAAAACCTAATTTTTATATCCCACATTAAAAAGTTTCAATTATTTAAACAACTGATTGTAATATGACACAGCTCAAGTCTTGCACCTTTCATCATGTGCTTTTCAGTACCTTCTACTGCCAAACGCACTAGGGGTGGGTGGGATCTGGTCCTAAAGATCCCATCTTTTTCTCAGCCCCAGAGAACACCCTCTCATTTTCTCTCTCCTTCTTTCCTTTGCAAACAATTTTCATGAAAGAATTCCCAGTGCATCTCTAATCACCTGCTCACCTCCGTTGGTTCAGCTGCTGTGAAATGGCTTCTATCCCACACTCCATTCCTTGGAGAGGACTTCGTGGACCACTGGTAAAGATACCAACATCTTTTGAGGCTCCCAAAGGAACCCTCTGTCTTCCTGGGCTTTACTCTGCTCTCCATATGCTCATCTTCTTTCCTGTCCTTAAATTTAGTTGGTGTTCCCAGATTTTCTCCTGGTCCACCCCTCCCTGTCTCCCTGGACAATTTTATCCACCCTCATGGTTCACCTGCCTCTCCTGGTCCTCATGATGCTCATCCCTGGTCACTGTAGAGCAGCCACAGGTCCACGGCACATCTCCACCTGATATGCCTTAAGCCACAGGTCCACAGTCTTTCCCTGTGAAGGGACAAGTAGTCACTGTGTTGGGCTTCCTGGGCCATGTGGTCTGCATGGAGCTCTGTCATACACAGACATGGCCCATCAACAATCTGTGAGTGGACCTGGCTGAGTTCTAAAAAAGTGTTCCAAAGCCAGGCCACAGGCCTCTGACCCCTGCTTTAAACTCTACCCTTTCCTCCGCTTTCTGACTCCTGCTCTTCCTTGACTTGTTTCACCCTCACTGCCCTTGAGCCAGAGTTGACCAAGTCTGCTGTCTCTCTCCCTTCCTCCCACCCTTGGTCACCAAGGCTTGTTCTCTGTTCCTTTGGCGTCTCTCTTCTTGCTATGTTCATAGTATCTCTTGGTTAGTGTGATGTTCTCCCCTTTAGGCTTCCAGCCCCCTGAGTTTGGCTGGACTTAAGGGGGTGCCTGGGTGGGGACTACATTTCCCAGCCTCCTTTGCAATTCAGTGAGTTCAGTGTTGGGTTAGGTTGGTGGCAAGTGAATCAAGTATCAAACAAAGATGCTTATGCTGGACTTGTTCCACTGCAAATGGTCACACTGGTCAGATCTTAGAAGTCAGGAGTTAAATTTGAATAAGTGCCTGGCACAAACCTGAAAGATCAGTTTATGAGTGAAGGGGGCCTTTTGTTATAGCAGCTCACCTGCACTACTTCCCCAGGGACTGCACTCACTTGCCTGCTGCTCTCCCTCTGTACAGCTTTGCGCCAGTGCCTGTCCTTTCTTAATATGCAATTGTATCATCTCATGATGCAAATCTGATCCTGCATTCCCCACTTAAAGATGGAAAATCAAAAAGGACAGAAGTCTTTGCTTTTCAGAGGATTAAGGCAGGATGAAGTGATGGAGTTACAGAAGAGCTTCTCAACATTGGATGGTCAGGAACTTCAGCTACGAAGGTTGCAGGCAGAAAGGAGCCAGCCAGGCAGTAATCAGTGGAAACAGGTTTTCAGGCAATGGGCACACGTAGTAGTGCTGAGGCCTTCAGGCCTGCCGTGTTCCAAGAGGCAAGAGGGAGAAAAGCACAAGTGAGCTTTTTTCTAGTAAGTTCCCACTGCAGGGACAAATCAAAGTCCTTAAGAATCTGGAAGAGATGGGTCATAACAGGGCAGCTGGAAGTGATGCTCTGCCTAATACCACCGTGGGTGGGTCAAGTGAACACCTGCCCTTGTCTGCGGATGGGGCACAGTCTGGCTTGGAGCACCATGCATGCCAAGGTTCCCAGATGTGGGTAAGGGTAAGGGCCACATACCAACCATGCCAGCTGTGGACACCAGATGGCAGCAGAGGATGGACCAACATGATCTACTTGCCAGACAAAGGCAGGGGCTAGCCCTAGTGCTAAGGATCCTTGCTCACTATCAGAGGGACATATCAACTCTGAGAGGTGCTACCGTGCTAGCAGGCTATTTCAGTCTATATAGTACACAATGGAGGCCCAATTTTGAACCCTTTGTGTTAGTGGCAGAGTTGCTGTTGTCAGACCTGGGGCAGTGACGCTGGCCCAGGGCTGCAGAGACCAATCACTTAATCTTATCTGGACAGCTACTTGCTCCATGGGCATCCTTAAGGGATATACAAAAATATCTCACCAGGCTGCACCAGCGCTTGTCCTTAGTTTGCAGCTACTCAGTGGGAATAATTGGATCCTGGTGAAGCAGGAAACGAAGATGAGGGCACCAGACTGTGAAAGGCAAGGTAAGTGGGATTACTGCAATGGCCAGCAGAAACAGAGCAGCAACCACGTCTTGCTTGTGCAGATAGATCTAGGGTGCTGCCTACTTCATCCCAGTGCTCCTAGAGGGGAAACCTACTAAGTTCTCACTTGATCAGTACAAGCAAATAACTTCCAGGTCAGGTGAACAAGAGTCTCACTTGAATCGTAAAACAGAACTGTGGCTCCTCCACCAATCCCACCAATCTGTAAATCAGAGACCCTTGAATGAAGGAGGTGCTGGGTCACCACCAGGAAAAACCCTGGTAAGCTACTGAAATTTTATATTATTTATCTTTAGTTCATCCATTCCCAAAGGGACCTACCCAGGCTTTTCCCAGGGTAACTGTGCATCTGGAAAAAGGAAATAATCATTTCTTTCAGGGACTATCAGACACTGGCTCTGAATCAACAATGATTCCAGAAGACTCAAAATGTCACTGTGACTCACCAGGGACTGGTGAAGTAGAGGTCAGGTGACCCATGGATTTTTAGTTCAAGTCTGACTCACAGTGATTCCTGAAGTTCTCTGAACCATCCTGTGTTCATGTCTCCAGTTCCAGAATTATAACTAGGATGTAGATACTTAATTGGCAGAATCCTTCCATTGGTTCTCTGACCTGCAGAGTGAGAGTTATTATGGTAGGAAAGTCCTAATGCAAACCACTAAAGCTGCCTCCACTTGGAAAACAGCGCATCAAAAGCCATACCACTTCCTGGAGGGATTGCACAGATTGACGCCACCACTAAGAAGTTGAAAGGTACACCAGTGGTGGTTCCTACCACATTCCCGTTCAACTCTCGTGTCTGGTCTGTGCAGAAGACACATACATCAGAGAGGATAGTGATTGCCTTCCGTTTAACCAGGTGGTGACTCATCGCAGCTGCTGAGCTAGATATGGTTTCATTACTGGAGAAAATTACCACATCTCCTGGCAGCTACTGATCTGGCAATGCCTTTTTCTCCATCTCCATCCATAGGACTCACCAGAGCAGTTTGCAATACACCTTCACTATCCTACCCCAGGTACATCAACTCCCTAGCCCGGTGTCACAACTTAATTCACAGGGAGTTTTGATCACTGTTTTCCTTCCACACAAAATCCCTCTGGTCCATTACACTGCCACACCACGCTGACTGACCCAGCAGGCACACAGGAGTGACTGCCCAGGATGTACTGGTAAGACACTGGCATGTTAGAGGGTGGGAAATACATCTGAAAAAAACTCAGGGGCCTTTTACCTCAACAAAAGTTCTAGGGCTCTGGTAGGCAAGACAAGGTAAGAATTAAGGATAAGGTACTACATCTGGCCCCTCCTACAACCAAGAAAGAGGTGCCGTGCTTGGTGAGCCTATTTGGATTTGGAGTGTTATTACCATTTTCATTCAGGCATGTCACTCCAGCCCGTCTATTGAGTGACCTGAAAATATTCTTTGTGTGAGGCTCAGAGCAGGAGAAGGATCTGCAGAAAATAGGTCGAGACTGCCCTTCACATTGTTCTGGCACTTGAGCTCAATGATGCAGCAGATACAACATTCAGTGGTTGATAGAGATACTGCTTAGAGCTCTTGGGTTTTATAGAGGAATCCCAGTGGAAGCCCTTAGAATTTTGGGGCAAGACCCTGCTATCATATACAGATAACTGGACTCCTTTTGAGAGAGCTCTTGGCCTGTTACTGGGCCTTGGTAGAGACCAAGTGCTTGAGCATCGTCCACTAGGCTGCCTTGGGACCCGAGCTAACCACAATAAACCTGGTGTTACCTGGTGCTGCACTGGAGTCACAAACGCTTCTCATACCTGGGAAAGAGGCTTGCAATCAATGTGGGAATGATGGAACCCTAAACGAGCAGGTTCCTACCTTTGGCAACATGTCATAAAAGTTGGGTAGTATAAGCTTAAATCCAAGACAAATTAATTTGTTGAAATCATTCAGATAATTATATATTTTTTTAAGATTGAAAAAGGTGGCTGATTCCTTTTCTGATTTTAGATCATTTGAACTTTAAAGAAGAGGGGGGCCTGTGAGTCCATCAAACCTGGCCCCCTGTTGGCTGCAGTCAGATTCTCTGTCCCTCCCCTCTGTCACACCCAGGGGACATGGTCAAGCTGCAGGGCTTGGTTCTTCCATGTTTGAAAAGGTGCGTAGGTTCTCAGGCCCTAACCTCGATGAAGCTGGTGATGGTTTTGCTGTTACCTGTGCCTTGTCCCAGAGGGGGATTTCTATTCCCTTGTCATTTAAGCGTTGCAACCTGTATTGCCTAAGGATACCCGAGCAAGGCCTGGCTTGGGGTGGAAAGATCAGAGAAGGCATGGGACTCACAGGGGAGTTGTAGGGATTCACAAGATCATTAATAACATATCTTATAAATAAATACAAAATTCATTTTCAAAAGTCCATACATAATAATAACTTTCAACCATATTTATAGGTATTATCAAATTCCCATTGCTTTGTGGCACTTTGACAACAATCTAGGCTAAGTGCATGGGTATTTTAGAGTCTCCATGATCCACCTGTCACTACCTGTCTGGCCTCAGGTGATTTTTCTTTTGCTCCTCTCTGTAATAACAACGGGCCTATTTCCTAAGTATGGTGCAAGGATATGAGATGATCCATGAGAATTGCATGTTACAAATCTCTGGAACAATGTCTGCTGTGACTCTCACCATTACATTGTTTCTCAATCTCTGTTAATCAAGTGTTAGTGTGTGATGGAGTGAATCTGGGCAGAATCCATGCCATCTTCATCTGTGGGGAGATTGGGTTTCCACACTGCAGCCCAGCTCCAAGTTGCTGACTCCCATATTTGCACCATGGAAGAAATTAGGGTAGAAAGCAAAGCACACATAAGAACAGAAAACAGGATGGAATTGGAAAACAGCATGCTATGACATTTGTGTCCCAAGTTCTATGTGTCTAGATGATTGTATTAACATCATGTTTTAATTTTGTGATGCTTTGATGTCTTTGGGGGCCTTAGAGGCCCAGAGAAAGGCAATCCTTCCCAGGGTCAGCTAATTTCTAAAGATATTAAGCAATGTACTTGGAATCCCATCTCTCACATGCAAGCAACCAACATGTCATCTGATCCTCCCTACGTCATGCCAGGGCCAGGACCAGAAAGCTAGGTTGCAAGCCAGAGAACTCGCTAGAATTATTCGAACTAGCTCATTCTAAAGTGTGTACTATGCCCAGCTTTGACTTTCCCTTGGAGCCTGCAATAAAAGCTGTGCCCATGGGTGCCCCTAACTCTTGCTTCTGCTTCCAGGCCAAACGTTGAGGCTTCCATGATGGGACCCTGCGTGGTGTGGCAAGCCTCCGTTTCTTTCTAAGTGTTAGTAGCAAATTCTTTTTTCAGTGGCTTTAGCGGCACTGTGTGATCACTCTGTGGCCTTCATGAACGAAAAATCTCACAGGTACGTTTTGAGATGACTGTGCAGCCAGCAGGTGGCTCGGTGATCCATGCAGGGCCGGCCCTCCGGCTGCTCTTCATTCCCTGACTCTAAACAGCAAGCTGTCCCTGGGGTGTGTCGCTGGCTGTTGGGGCGTCTGTGATACTTTGCTCCCTGTGTCCTTTCATGATGTTCCAGTCTAAACTGTGGCAAAAGAATGAGCGGAATCTTATTATTGGGAGTGCAAGAGGTCGCCCATGGACACCTTATTGGTGAGGGAGTGTCCTGTGTGATAGGAAGTCAAGGAGGCTTCTAAGGCTGATTGTCAGCAAGGCTTTCTGGAGAGAGTGGCCGCAGAGAGAGGCCACCCTGCAGGTGCTTTGGATGACCAGACAAAACACCATAGAGCATCGCCAGGGTCACCACAGAGGAGAGCTCTGACTTATAAGGAATCTTCTCTTCCTCTGGTGGAAGAACAAGTCCTGGGCATATGAGATCCCCTCACAAGTCCTTCAGGGGTTGACATTGGCTATTTGTCCCCTGGGCATGACGCACTCTAGAGACATTCACCCATTGAATTTCATATTTGGTCAGGCCCAGCTTGGTGCAGGGTGCCCTTGCAGTGGAAAACTATGACTCCCAAAAAATCCTTGCAGATGGCTTCAAGGGCAATCTCTGCCACGGCTTGCCTTGCTGCTGTCATTCCTCCCTCAACCACGTGGGATACATGGGACCACATGCTCGGACACCAGGGGCCTGGTGTTTCATGAAAAAGGAGAAGAGGAAGAGTATTTCTCCTGCTTCCTCTAAGAAACCTTCGGAGGTCTTCCGGCGTGGAAGAGGTTGCCAGAATTTGGGGACCCCAGCACCAGTCAGCAACACGCCAAGAGCCTCTACTTTGACTAAACTGTTCAAAACCAAGAATACTGCGTGTTTCCCCACTTTGATACAGACCCCAGCCCCTTGAGTTGACTGGGGTAGCCTAGGAAGGAAGACCACCACTAATAGCAGAGACTACTTGGGACCACCAGGAGCTTATGAGATGAGCACTCAAAAGCTAAAAACAAAAACCAATTTGGTAAAACAAGGAGACAGAAAAGGGGAAAAAAAGGAGGGGAAAATGTAAATGTTTAGCCAACTAGAATATTTCATTTAATTAAAAAGAGAAAAATGGGAGGGGGCAGGAAGGGATTGGAGATGCTTCTGGTGGTGGGGGGTGGGGTGGGGGGCTGTCCTGGGGAGAAGCTGCTACCTACAGAGACAGGCCCCTCTTCTTCCCCTCCCCCACTTTCCCTCACAATCACTGACTCTATCCAATCAACAACGGACAGATACTTTGCTTTTAAAGATTTGGCCAACACACTCTGTCCAGGGCCTCTCAGAGCAGCATCTGAGGTGCAGTTGCCTTCACTTCATATGGCTTTGCAGGCTGCCCAGGGGTCCTCAGCCCTGCCACCACGTAGAGCCTTTGCAGACAAGGGCTTAGCCGCTCTGCCCTTCTCCAGGGGCACAGTTGCAACACGTCCTTGATGACCTCCTCCTCAAGGACAGTCCTTGGCACACTCATCATGGAAGACAAGTCCAACACCTGTTAGTGGTTTGGGGGTTCTGATGGCAACATGTTCTTCATTTCCAAAGTAAAGCCAACAGGCACTGCTGCTAGTGCCTGCAGATAGATACTCCTTCACTGAAGAGGCTTCATCAACTTCTCAAGCCTCCTGAAGTTTCTAGACCACTTATGATGACCGAAAGTTGGCCAGGGGCTCAGATGCAGGCAACTGTCTCTTACTAAATACTATTAAAACAACGACCAGCTAAAAACAGAGACTCTTTCAGCCCTGAGCCTATGCCCTCCCCTCCCCGACTATCCACTGTGCTTTGGATCAAGGAAACCACACTCCACAGCCACAACACAGCTACTGAGGGCCTGTTCTCAACATCTTGTCAGACGTGAGAATGCTGGAGGAGTCACCTTCCCCCTCCCCCCCAGCCCTCCTGGCTCCCTGGGGACTTCCTTAGAATTAAGTAGTTGAATAGCCCTGGGGTCTTACAGACTGTTCAGATGGCACTGCTGCCCTCGTATACCACGGAGCTCAGCAGAAAATTGCAGCTTCGTGGCCCTTAGCCACCATGTCCTTGTGGACATAGGATGGAGCCCAAGAAACAATGTACTTGGCCAAAACTTTGGCCTTCATCTTAGTACTAGACATCCTGGCCAACAAGTTGCCTTGACATTTATTATAAACTGCTGGGCCACTACCTAAAAATTATCCCCTTCAGGGTAAAATACTCTGAGCTCTCTTGCCTCATAGATACCCAAAATATAAATCAAAATCACACATGTCTGTGCATATACTGAGGCCAAACCACAAGGCCGTGCCAAGACACTCCTTATTCCTTTCAGAGTTACAGGCATTAGTAATAGTAACCTAGACACAAGCTTCAGTTCTCAGAACACACAGTGCTCAAGGGCTGAAGGAAGAGGTATTCAAGAGAACTTTCCTGTCCCTGGTAACTGTCATGGCTGAGATATGTAGGGGCTTCGTCAAACGATGCCTTTCAAAGTCCAGCCCATGTATAACTAATTAGAACAAACTTAAAAAATGGGGAAAAAAATCCAGCCCATCAAAAGCTTGAGATCATGGTCTTAAGCAAAATAAGCTCAGAAAGTCAAGGGTCATATGTTTTCTCTCATATGTGGAAGCTAAAGAGAAAAAATGGGATAAGTGGTGGGGGGACCACAAGAAAACAGGAGAGACAAGTGGAGTAGAGAAAGGAGATGAGGGTGGGAAAGGGGAGGGACTAGGGACTAGGGAATGGAACTGACCAAATCATGTTGTGTGCATATACAAATAAGTCACAATGAATCTGCTAATATATAATTACAATGAACAATTAAAAACAATTTTTAAAGTTCAGCCCATCAAATAAATGCCTAAAAGAACTGTTTTCCTTTAAGGCTTAGTCTATCTTTATAAATTTTCCATCTTGCTTCTATCCTACAAGCATAGCTAATGGAGAGCCCAAACTCTTCTGGGATCAAATAACTATCCATTGTTCCATTGGCCGAGTGGCTGCCCATCTGATGGGAGACCCATTTGAACCTCGACGTCCACCAAAAACTAAAACTTGGTAAGAGCAAGTCCAGTCATTCTCTTAACTGCTGATCTTGTTGCTTGTGGTCTGGCTGCTTTCATTGGTTTACAATCCAGAAGACTGGCCTCCAAGGAAGCCATTGCTTTGGCCAAACATGGAAATGCTAAGACCCACTTCAATTCCAGTGGGCACCCACATGGAAAGGACACCCAAGCCCACATCCCAGGCTCTGAAGCTTACCACTGGGTATGATGTCACCTCACATTTCCTTAACATGATGTGAAGACATCAGAGTGATGAGATAATGCCACCATAGCAGCCCTCTGATGGTGAAGGCTACACTGGCCAGGTGAAAAAGAAGCCAAGCCATATTCACCTTGGTATTCCTTCCGATGCCTGCGTACTGCCCTGCACATACAGTAGCCATGGGACAATGACTGAATCAATAGCAATCCATTTCCCTTGCCGTGAAGCTGTCTCTGCAGCTGTGGACTCCTGGTAAATTATTCTCTGCCCCTTTGATTGGATATGATGTCCCCACCCATAGCACCCCAGGCTGCCCTCCAACATTCCAACCAACCCCTGCACTGACATTTATAAACTTGTTATTTTCACCTTGTCTGTCTTCTCTTTGAAGACAAGGACTGTCACTCTTGACTGCATTTTCAGCCATCCAGTAACTGAGAACGCCTGGTCATAGCAGGAGCTACATGAAGGTTCTTTGGACAAATGAAGGAATTATCAAATAAAGGAATGACTGAGTAGTCGTGTTAGAGTCCAGTCCTTTTCCTTATGGGACCAATCACGGTTCTATCCCCTGGGCCTCCCTGTCTTCTCCTAAACAGAGCACTGATGTGTGGGTCCTTTGGCTCTGTGGGTTGATACACTTCTGTCTGGATGCCCATAGGAGACTTTTCAGAGATGTCTTCTGGGGTTTTTAGCTAAACCTTTTCACAGGTTTATGCAATGGAAGCAACATGGTCAGATGTCAGGGTGTGTGGCGACCCCCAGTCTGACCAACCAGAAAGAGGGTACTCGTCTTCTGACATTTCCAGATTTCCAGTGGGGCAATTGGCACTCATTGTAATACACATGGGCTTATTGAAAATTGAAAAGGGAACCTCTCTAGACCCTTCTTCTGTCCCATGAGGTGGCCTAAAGGCAATTACACAATTGTGTGTGTGTGTGTGTGTGAGTTGTGTGCCATGTGTGCACAATAGCGTGTGCATAGACCTGTAGGCACACATGCCAGTGTGCAAGCACATGCATGTGAGGGCATCCGTGTGCACATACAGGAAGGGGTATGTGTGTGTTGTGAAAATTTTGTCCCAAGGGTCAGACTTCTTTAAAGGATATTTGCTGTTTAAGAATGATTTCCTTACAAAGTTTCAAAAAATTCAGAAAGGGTGAAAAAGTTGATCGGTGTACATATTTATGGATGTATTTCTGGGTAATATATTTGTGTTTTGAAAAATCATCCTTATAAAGGTAAATGAATTTTAATAGATTTTTATGCTTTCATAACCAAAGCTATAATACCAATATTTTGCTGTATCTTAATTTTCTATAGAAGTAAAACTTCAGTACTGTGTCACATTTAATTTGCTGAACAGGAAATTCCAAAAGCTCATGACTAATAAGCACTTTCAATTTGGAAGCAAACTCTCTAGGGTGAGTCTAAGATGAGTTTGTTTTTTTTTTTTTTTTTTGCCAAACTGATTAGATTTTACTGATATTTCTTTAGCCAACATCTCCATTTTCTCTAACAAGAGAAGTTTTCAATGCATAATATTTTAAACAATGAATTAATATTGCTTGAATGCAGCAACTCAGCATTTTCAGTCTATTCACAAAGACACTTTTGAAGAAAGGATTGATTTTTGACAGACTTCACTGGTGATATTGCAGGGTTAGGACTCAGCTAAGAACCCAAGCACACCCACTCATATAATCCCTGGTGACTGCTCCAACAGGGCCAACCCTCTAGGTCAAGAAACTATATGTAGTAACAAGTCCGAGAGTAAAGTCAGCCTTGAACTTGAAATTGCATGCCAGTGACCACACCAGATGAGACACACATTCAGTTATCAGCTCCATTGGTGGTGGTAATCAATTGTGTTCATATCATTTAGACTCTCAAAAGAAAAGTTGCATTCATCATTTAAAACTCTCTGATAAAGAGAACAACATAACTTCAATCTAATTAAAAGACACAAAAATTTAAAATGAAGAACATTTTCAAAATAACTCATAGGTGATAATATAATGTCTGTTTTCAAAGAACGCAGCTTAAGAAATTATTATGAACCCAAACTGTTCTGTTTCACTTGTTAATAACTCAGCTCCAGTAATTAAAAAAAAAAAAAAAATCAGTATGCAGCCCTAAATGAGGTGCTGAGATCATCCACAGGAGTTTAAGTCAAGTAGTTTGGATAAAGTCACACAGTTCACCGAAATCATTCCCCACCTCGGTCATTCTTGTGTAAAACTGTACCTCCAGCTGGATGGCCAGAGTGAGATCCCTCGTGCAACCTGGAAGGGAATATTTTCAATAGGAATTCCGGTATTAAGAACTCCCTCTTTGCCAGCCTCAGGGCCCACAGATTCCGCTGCCCACGCAGTAACTTCAGATGGCTCAGTGAAAACGACTGAGAAACCAAGAAGCTTCAGCCACTTCTGTCAAGTATTCCCCACGTATTTATTGAGACTGGCAGGTGGGAAGAGGACAGAATACAGACGCTGAGAGTATTGGTTTAAATTTGGAACTCCCCCTTTCCTACCTCGGCGAACTTGGGCAAGCCCTTGGATATTTCCAAGAGCACTCTCTCCTTCTGTAAAATGGGAAGAGGCATGGAGAGCCCCCTCCTTGAGTGGTGGTGAGGAGGAGCAGGAATGGGCTCAGGGCTTCACAGCTGTAATGTAGTTACAGTTAATTTATTCCCTTGGGATATCATTGTTGGGTGCTCGCCTTATCAAGGAGGTTTGCAAGGCTGAGCTCTGCCTCTATCCTGGCTGCTGGGTGGAAGGGGAGAGGCCTGCAGGAAGTATGTCTAATGGCACACGTATAACCCCCTGCTCACTGGATTCCACCCAGCACTTTCCCTGGCTCCATCTGAGGGGCGTGGCTGGGAGGAGTGTGTGCAAAGCTGCTCAAGTCTGAGTGCTGTAAAAACCCAGGCATGGACTCCTATAAATAGCCGACCCTGCCTTGCACTGCGTCTCAGAGGACTGCCAGCCTGCCACCGCTCCCACACCGGGGTCGCCCTGAATCTGCATACTCAGAGCAAGGTAAGGGTCTGACTCTCTTAAGACTTCACTATTGCCCCCAGTTCTCACCCCACATGAGGACCTGGCTTTTTTGAGTCCAGATCCCTTGATGGACAAGTAAGAGCCAAGTCCCAGGGCCCTGAGCAGCTTCATTGCTTTAGCCCAGACTCGGGTGATGGTCTCCCTTTCCTGACGGCAGTGGGTGGGCAAACCCCCAGGTGCAAATGAGATCATAGCTGCTTCCTGGGGCTTTCCCTTTTTCAAACAAAATTCAATACGTGAAAAAAAGAAAAAAAAAACACAAAACAGATGATCTGAATAATCCTGTCAGTATGGCCAAACCAGACCGTTGAGAGTTTTCTAATTCCTCGCTAGTATTTTCTGAAGATCAGAGTGAAGGTGAAAGCGAAAAGTGACCAAGGAGGGGTGGGAGAAATGAAGTGAGATGTGGTCTGGCCGGCCCTACCAGCTTTGTCACCTCCTGCTTCACCTGCCTGAGCCCTAACTGTCACAGCTGTTACTGTGAGTGACAGACGAATATCAATGGGGCCGGGTTCTTGTATGGATTAAACAGGATGAAAATCAAATGCTAGAACAATGCTCAGCACTTAGTGGGTGTCAGATAGACCTGGGATTCTTTGAGGTGTGGCTTTTTTTCTTTTCTTTTATTGTTCACCTGATAAAATCCATGGAGTTTAGTCCAGCATTTAAGGTCATCCTCTGGATCCAAGGAATTTTTTTTTCAAAACACCTGGATTAAAGGTTTTGTGTCTGCCCAGCACCGTGCCACCACAGGCCTCCGGAAGCCAATGGGCACCACACTTGCCTTCAGATTGTGGTCTAAGCATTCTGCTTGAAGTCCATCCCTCTCCACCTGGGTTCACTCTGCCCTGTCATGTCCAATGACCTCCCACCTTCGTGCCTTTCCTGGGGACCCTCCTTCCTTCGGTAATATTCCCTCTACCCCAGAGCACCACCCAGCTCCAGGTGTCAAACCCTGAGCAGGTTCAGCCTCTGAGTCAACATCATGTTTTATGACATTTCTATGGTTCTTGCCACATCCTTTCTGATTTTGTGGTCATCTGTGTCTGTGAAGACTTGTGAGGTAGAAAGTCAGCACATTGGAACTAAGGAAGGGTTTGATTATTTCATTCAACACCGTGATTTCCAGGTAAAGGACCTGAGACCCAGAGCGGGAGAGTGACTTGTCCAAGATCAAGTTGAGAACAGAATGAGACCAACTCCATGGTCAAGGCTATTTAAATCTCTCCAAGGGCAGGCTCTGAGCTCTTTAAGACCCGAGGTTTTCTCAGTCAGTGTGGTGTGATCAACAGCTAGGATAGTGCATGACCCATTGTTGGTGCTCAATTAATGCTTGTTGAATGAGTGACTGAAGGGTGGAGCAAGTGCAG
Organism: Spermophilus citellus; assembly: GCF_964194105.1. NCBI lineage: Eukaryota > Metazoa > Chordata > Mammalia > Rodentia > Sciuridae > Spermophilus > Spermophilus citellus. The sequence goes on along the minus strand of NC_138189.1, from coordinate 11,177,076 downwards.
GAGTAACTGAGTGAGTGAGTGGGAGAGTTAGGGAGGCTCTGAGAGTGGTGAGGGATGAAGAATGGTAACATTTTGCCACTCAAAGGCTCAGGTCAAGTGGAAGTGGGAGCAGACAGGCTACTCATCTAGTGATTTCAGGAGCCATACAGATTTCTGGTCTCCTCCTAAAGTGGGCAGACATGGATCAGGCTGCAAGGAGGCCAGCCTGCAGTCCTGCACACTCGACTGCTGCCCAGCACTGAGCCCCTGCCTTTCATCCAACAGGTGCCTGCCCAGCTGAAGCCATGAAGATCCACAGCCTTGCCCTCCTCTCATTTCTCCTCCTGGCTGCTCAAGTGCTCTCAGCAAAGGTCAGAAATGGAACGAAGAACAGACGGGGCAGCATACCAGAAGGAGATCCATCAGTTCCTCTGGGCAAGGGCCAGAGTAAGCAGAGAAGCAGAACATCCAAGTCCATGACCAATGGCAAGTTTGCCACCAAAGACCAAGCTTCCTGCAGATGGTCAGTGACTGAGCAGGAGCTGGTCATCACCCTGAAAGTCGAGTGCACTCGAATGGACCAGGAGTTTTCTTGTATCTTTGCCGGAAAGCCAACTAAATGCCTCAAGCTCAATAATGAGAAGGCCTATTGGAAACAAATTGTCCGGACGCTGCGCAAACAGAAGAACTTATGTGAGAACTCCAAGAGTGTCCTGAAGACCAGGGTGTGCAAAAAGCAGTTTCCAGAATCCAATCTCAAGTTGGTAAACTCCACTCTGTATGAGAACATGAAGCCCAGAAAGGAGAAAACAGAGCTGTCCCCCAAGGAGCATATTGAGGTCACCAGCCCTTCCGCCCTGGAGCCAAATGAGGTCAAAGAGAACATCCAGTCCAGCCCAGCAGAGACTCAGACTGTGGCCGTCAAAGGTCCGGAGTGTATGGAGGACCCAGATGTGGTGAACCAGAGGAAGACTGCCCTGGAGTTCTGCGGGGACTCCTGGAGCTCCTTCTGCAACTTCTTCCTCACCATGTTTCAGAGCACAACATGTTAATGAGGTCAAAAGGGACAGTTGCATCCTAAGCGCCCACCCGCCCCTCCCCCATGGTGGAAAAGTCTCCAAGTTTCCCACAAGATACGAACTTTTGTGTTACGGAGTGCAGTTCAATATTTAAACAGATTTTATACTTTTGTTTTTGTGTTCTGGAATTTGCTTTCTTTCCATTTCTTTGGATGTGAGTCTCAAAGACTGTGTAAATCACTGTATTTCCATGGTCCACAAGGCTATGTGCGTAGGAGCAGCAAAGACTTGCATTTGAACTGAGCAAACCTCAGTGAGATTTCAGTCTGAGGCATTTTCTGCCAAATTAACAAAGATAATAAAAATCTGGGTGTTCTCAGAAATGCCTTCAGCCCTTGTTTGGTTTCTAGGCCTCTGGTTCCAAACAAGTTTATGGCTCGTTATTAACAGACCTCCCTATATGAATGGAAAAAGACCTAATGATGACTTCCAGTTCCACCCATCCCAAGCCATCCCCTCACAAGACCCTGTCCAGGTTGCCTCTTTACAGTTTTGTCCATTGGTCGGTGGTATTTAACGCTTTCTGAAATGTAATACCTAGGATCTCATTTTCAGTGGGCATTCAGTAATTTGGCAAGGTCTCTCAGATGGTAAGAGGGGAGGTAGGACTGGAACCCAGGAGTTCTGGCAGCTAAATTACAGACATGAAGACTCAATTCAGAGCTGCCCGATCTCCCCCCTTCCCACCATATGCAGAATTCCTCCTCATGTGGAGCTTGTTTCTGGGTTGGGGGAGAAAGTCTTGGTTAAGCATAGTGCCCTGTGTTGAGGACTATAATGGAAAAAGGAGAAGGCTGAGTGGGAAACCGGAGAGGAGAGATAGAAACTGCTGGAAAATCTGGGGTTGACTATCCCAGAGGAGGGGATACTAGGACTGGGTTTTGGACAAAACTTTGGGAATGAATTGGGGACAGAGTGGAGGCATTTTAGTCATCTGACAGCATAGATGACATCAAAAAGATATGAACATTCCAGAAGCTGGGAAAGCTGGGTGGTTGGAGTGGGATGGGATGCATGGAGGAGGTTGCTTTGTGCCATTTACACATTAGTAGGAAGGATCTGAAAGTGTGTTAGGAGTGAAGGAGAAAGGATGGACTTCCCCAACGCCCTGTCACAATTCCACCAAGAGGGACAGGGAAGAGCCAGAGTTGGTTCAGAAACAAAAACGAAGGAAACCCTGCTCTTTAGCATCCTGTGATGGAGTGGGGAGGGAGGACAGGTGGCGGGCAAGCAGAGCCCCTTATAGTCACCACCCACCAGAGCACCCACAGAGAATGGCCTCACAAAGGCATTGACTGTCACCACCAACACCATGAATTTTAACGTGTGTCTCTCACCTGCTGCAGGTGGGGCTCTGCACCACGCTCTTCCCTGCGTTAGGCATCCATCCATCCACTCGCTCACTCACTCACCTACTCATTCAACACGATTTATGAAGCTCAGACTCCCACCAGGTGAGGTGCTTGATATGTGCAAAGCACAAAAGATGGATGCTTTGCTCTCATGGAACTGGCTGTGGGGAGAGTGGTGATAGACTCATCATCCCCCAAGAGTTAGGAAAAGCACAGCAAGAGTGGGTGGAAGTGAAGGAGGACAGGAGATTTAGGTGGGCTGGTCAGAAGTGACCTCTCTGTAGGTGACTTTTGAGGCTGGACCTAACTGGAAGACCTGAGCCACGTGACTCTCCAGGATAAGTATATTTGAAACAGAGGAAGCTGTTAGAGCAAATGCCCTGAAATTATAATTAAATCCACTCATTCCCTCTTATAATATCTTCTGTATGCTTGGAATTCTTCTAGAAGCAGAAAATAGTAGCAAAGAAAATAGAAAAAAAAATTAGTCTTCATGACATTTCCAGATCGTCAAGATTATGATGTCATTGTCAGATGGAGCCCAAGGTCTGACCTGTGAACCTTGCCACCAACTCCGGGAGAGCTGAACTGAACCCCCAGCTTCACTCCAAACCTCTAGCCACCACAAGGAGAGCTGTTTCCTTTTGAAGTGTTATATTTTCTCAGCTCTGGGTGGGGCTCCCTACTGAATTCCTACAACACAGTTCAACCCACCCCTGAGATGGGAAAAGACTGTGAACTCTTCCAGGGGTCACTAAATAGTGCCAGGCTGGTCTGGGTAGGTGTAACGTTGGAGAGCCACTCTGAAGTCTCTTAAAGATCCGTTCCAGCCCATGAGGCTACTGGTTCTGTTCACTCATGGCTTGTAGCCATGGGGCAGAACTGGGAGGATTCTGCCCTCTGGTATGGTAGAGTCAGCTGAACCTGGGCTAGAGGTTGGCCTTTGTCATTAGCTAACCAGGAGGTGGGCCAATTAAGTAACCCTCTAATCACAAATCAGCATATCAGGACAATGGGTTAATGAGACCCAAATTTAAGGGTGGCTGGAAGACACACTGGTTGATGTCTAAAGCAACTATTACTGCCCCATCAGTCGTGTGGCAGTGTTCAATACAAGTGACCACTTGAAGTCCCCAGCACTGGACTGTGGAGGGAGGTAAAGAATTTCCTAATAAAAACTCTAGGAGCTAACCCTTCCTTCCTTGCATCCTTCCTTCCTTCCATCTTTCTTTCCTCTCCCTCTCTCTCTCTCTCTCTCTCTCTCTCTCATAAGTGGTGAGGAATGACCATAACCATCTGCCTACTATTGTCCTTACTCTATTATTTAATTCCCTCAGCAACCTTGTCTGGTAGGATTTCTCATCCTCATTTGCTAGATGAGGAAACTGAGGCTCCCAAAAGCCGTGAACTTGTCAGGGTCATGAAGCCATGGGTGGCTGAACCTATAAAGAGAAGCCCTGGTCTGGAGGCTCACAAACACTTTGTCCTCTGAAGCTCATGATTTGCTTCACCTGATGAGAGCAGAGTGACATATGTGACCTTAGACATGAGTCAAACTGAAAGTGAACAGATTCCATCGGTCTCTTCTACACACACACATCCCCTTGAATGTCCCTACAAAGAGAAATTTCCAGATCACTCCCATTTGTGTTTGGCCTTTTATCATAACCAGATTTTGAGTTTGAGGATATGTTTTAAAATCACATTAAAAAATAAATGCAGATGTCACAGTCTCTACAGCGTTTTTTGCTTGTTTGTTTGTTTTTTGAGAGAGAGAAACAGGGGGCGGGGGGAGAGAAGAGAGGAGACCTTTCCAGTGGTTTCTATCTAACTTTCCACTGCGTCTTTTCTCTACAAGAACTTCTTGAATGAGAAGTAGAGGTACAACTGTGTGTGTGTGTGTGTGTGTGTGTGTGTGTGTGTGTTCTTTGAGGTGGGAAGTTGTGGACAGGTAAGAGGTGCTCAAGGCCAGCGTCTCTGCATCCCTAAGCCTCGCAGACGGGGGACAGGAGAATGCCTCTCCTCCCTCACACACTCTCATTTCAGCAGAGGAGGGCCTCTCCCCTCGGGCACCCCAGCTCCATGTGGCAACTCACAACCTCACTAGTGCTGACTTGAATCGCTGGAATCCGGGACATCTCACCTGGCATCCTTCCCCCACCTCCTCCTAAACTGTCTTCAGCAGAACAAGCATAAGATAGCAAAGCATTCGGGGCTGACGGCTCACACACAGGGCAGGTTCAGCCCCCCTCCGTGCACTGGTCTTCACAATGTCCCCCTCCAAAATCCCAGGACACCACAAGCAGGAGAATGTTCATGAGGCTTCCTCCAGGTGAGGATCAGGATGGGGCTGGGAGAAGACTCCCGACAGGCCGGCTTGGGACCTGGGAGTTTGGGTTGGGTCATCCAGGAGTCTTCAAAGAAGCTGAAGTGTGGATGAGGAAAGGCAACCGGAACCTCTCTTGTCCACGAGCACTTGGTGCCTGGCCTGGCACGGGCCTGGGGCATTTCCCACAAACACTGGCTGAGCAAATAGAAGAGAAAAGAGAGATCAATGCATGGGCAGAAGTTATGGGCTTCGGAGTAAAAACCGAATGTGAGTTTCTAGTTGAACAACCTGGGGCAAGTCAGTTCATCTCAAGTTCCCTGGGTACAGATTCGCGACACCTCACCCACCTCCAGGGCACCTCCATGGGCTCCTCCAGGGCTGCTTCGTCCTCCTCCCGTCACCTCTTCACCTTGCGTGCCCTGGGCTGCCCCTCCACCTGCTCCTTGTCACTGCTGCACACTGGCCACTCCCACTTTTACATGGCCAGCCAGACCCCTCCCCTTACTATCAGCTGCTCACCAACACCCTAGACACTGCCTGGGCCAAACACGCCTCGGATCGCCCCCTAGAGCCCTGCTGCTCCCATGTTTCTCCCAACTCAGTTCACGGCACGTCCTTCCAGTTGCTCAGGTTACCGTCCTTCAGAGGTCACATTTGACATGTCACAGCCTCTTTCCAGTTCACCTGCATGGCCTGCCATCCCCACCTGCAAACTACATTCCAGGACACAAGGTAGGGCTTTTTACCACCACACCCAGCCCTGCCCCAACCTCTGCTGCCTGGACGGTAGCAATAGCATCTCCATGGGCCTCCCTGCCTCGGTCCTTGCCTCTTGCAGTCTATTCTCTCTAGCAAAGTGGCCAGAGAAACCCCTTCCACTTTGATCACCTCCCCTCTCTGCTACAAATCCTTCAACGGTTCATCACTTCACTCAGAGTAAACACTAAAGCAGTCTCACAAGGACTTCCAAAGCCATGCGACTCTATTCTGATGTGAACTATGCCATAGCCCCTTGGTTACTGAGTTCCTTGTTTCTGAAACTCACCCAATACCCTCCCACCACAGGCCCTTTGCACTTGCTCTTCCCTGAACCAGGGAAGTTCTTTTACTCTTTTCTGATCTCGGCTTAACTGTCACTTTAGTTCCCACCCTACTTTATTTTTGCCCATCCCACTTGCCATCACTGAACATGACCTGCATTTCTCTGTGTCACTTGCTTGTATATTTATAGTCTGTCTCCTTCTGGAATATAAACTTCCTGATGGCAGAGGCTCTGCTTCCTCATTGGTAATTCTCTAGCTTTTTCTACAATGCCTGGATCTCAGCACTTGCTTAACTGCTTAAAAAAACAAACAGAATTAAAACAAGAGATTTGTTTCAGTGCAGACAGTCTTTGACCCCAATTTCTCCCCTAGCAGTGTGATTGGGGTTACAGGGCTTACCTTTAATAAGAACCATTTCCTTATCTAGAAAGTAGCATTCAAAAAATTCTCCCTCACACAGAACTCTCCACTTGGAATACAGTTGGTCAAACTGTTAGTTGTTATTATTTATTGGATGTCATGCTCTGCGAAGGGCACAGAGCTGCCTTTCTCTGGGCCCATGACAGAGGTAACAAGGTCTTCACCTTCTAACTTGCCTACATTTGGTTATATGGACACTCTCTCTTCCTTGTTTCTATTCTGCTGATCTGATTAGAAAGATGGCTTTGATGTTAGGAAGACGGTTTGAAAAGATAAGAATTGAAGGAATTTGCCAAGGTCATGAAAGAGTCCTAGCCAGCAAAGGGGCTGGGAGAGAGTGAGGGCCATAGGGCAGGACACTGGCCTTGAATGACAGGGGTCCAGGGCTGAGCAGGCTCTTCTCTGGGAATGGAAAACAAAGGGCTCTGGTTCACTTCTGAGGGCCTGGGCCAGTTCTGCTTAGGAGGCTCAGAGCTCCCACCAAACTCTTAGCATGTCCTCCAAATAAGTTATGAAAGTGGGCACAGCTGTGTAGTAGCAGACTGGTGGCATGGGACAAGAGCATGAGCTCCAGCAACAGAGGTGTGGATTTGAATCCTGGATCTGCCACACACTAGCTGTGTGACCCTGGGCACACTCCTCAACATCTCTCAGATTTGGCTTTGTTCATTGAACAAGTATAACTGAGTGCTTGCTGCCTGCCAGCTACAGGAGACAGTCTGATGGGCAAGAATAGGTAGTGTTCATGGAGAGGTCCTGCAAGCCAGCACCCAGCAATGCACACCTGTCACCTCATTTAATCCTCAAATCTCCCCCACCATAAAGAAGCTGAAGCCGAGAAAGTTAAGGATCTTGTCCAAGGTCACCAGTAAGTTCCAGAGAGAAAGTCGGGTCCAAGCACTGTGGCCCAGGGCCTGTGCCCTGCGCACGACTGCACTTCCAAGAGGTTGGGAGCTGCAGCATGATGGTGGGATGGGGCTGCAAGCCATGCGGTGTAATCAGAAAGGAGCACCAGGTGACCTTGAAGGAGAGGGGAGCAGCCATCAGAAAGTCAGAGAAGGAATCTCCAAGAGGCCATTACAGAGCTGAACATTCAGTGGGAGGGGGTTTGGGAAAACCAAGAGTTGGGAATAGGGGCCTAAGCGGAGCAAAATGGGCTCTTGCAACAGATCTACTCTTGAGATGCCCCATGAACCCACTCACCCACTAACTGTGTGGGTTGATTAATCTATATATGTAGACAGAGCCCTAGTCTCCTCTTAAAGGTCCCCCCGTCCCTCTTCTTCACATCTCATAATAGGAATTAAATTGCAACATGAGTTTGGAGGGGACCGACCAAATAGCACTCTAAATGCAAACCAGTGAGCTTGTCTGGTACTTGACCACAGAAAGGTCATTAAAGATAGTTTTGATTAAAACAGATTTTTACAAATATAGGCACTGCCTCCTGACCCTGGCTACCATGTACACTGTGACTGTGTGGTGACACTTGCTACTAGATACCGTCAGAACTGGCTTCCAAAGTTAAGCAATGGCCCCCACTAAGATCAACCAAGATAGAGGATGTTCCACCCATAGGAGGGTCCCCAGAGCACATAGGGTCCCCCTAGTGAGAAGGTGCCACCACCTTCTGCACCCACTTCTACTAGCACAGGGCTCCGGGATCACCTTTCCTGGAACTGGCATGGGACTTGCTCTAGGCCAAGTACCGATAGCCCCAGGGCAGGCTGGGGTGAGGCCAGAACAGGTGACCCAGGATGCAGATGCATCAATGTGGCTGGAAAAGCTTGAGGCCAAACCCTTGAACTTGGGGAAACCAGGCCACGCTGAGGACGGGGGAGGGCGCTCATCTTTCCAGAGCTGAAGGAGACGCGTGGGCTGCAGAGGACACAGGGTCATAGCCGGCCTTCGTTAGGTGCTTCCTGAATGCAAGGGGCAAATGGTGCCCAATCCTGGCTGCAGGTCAGAATCATCTGGGGAGCTTTAGAAAATGCCAGTGCACACCCAGAGCAGTCATAGTGGAACCCTGGGGTGGACAGCTCAGTGACTCTTAAAGCACCAGTGACAGCAGGCAGCCGTGGCTGAGGTCCACTGCCAGGCACTGTCCCAGGGCTTCCCCTGCATCCTCTCGTTGCACCCCACAACCATCCTATCATCAAGTCTGTCCTACAGATAAGGAGAGGAGGGAGCTTGGACCCCTGCCAGTCTCACAGGGTTAACAGGGGAAGAGGCTGGAATCTCAATAGGCAGCCTATCCCCAGGGTCCAGGATCTCAAACCTGCCTGAGAAGTAGCACAGCAGAGATGAAAGAGCAGGGGCAAGCTTTGAAACCCACTCTGCCTCCCTCTGCCTGCCCGGAGCAACCTGGGAACCATCTCATTTCCCTAACCCTCTTAGCCTTCCTGTCCACACAGTGGGGGTGGGGGTGAGGGACCACCTCTGAGCACCAGGAGTAGTCAGCAACTGGTGTTCCTGGAGCTCCTTATACCCTTTCTGGCCCTCGGCACGGTGTGCGGTTATTTATCCCTGTCGTTAAATCACAACGCTAAAAATGTGTGCGCATGTGGGAAGGCAGAGGCTGAGGAGGAACACCACTCCACGGCCACAGGCCACAGGCAGGCATCAAGAGTCCAGTGCAAAGGCACCACCAAGGCAGACGCTAGCAGACAGAGAACATCCAGGAGGGGACAAGGCCAGGACACCACAGGTGTGTGAAGGGTCCTTGCACAGCCGTGCCTCCCTCTGTCAATCATGCCCTCACTCTGAAGGATGGGCACGGCTGATCATGGCATCAGAAAACTGTCGAAGGTTCTCTGGCCACCTGTCTCCCTTGGCACTTCCCTTCCCTCCGTCCCCAGCCTGTGCCCATTTTCTCCTTACCCCTGCCTGACACAATTCAAAAGATAAATGATTTTGCCAAAAAGAAGCTAAGGTGGGAACCTCTGTCTACCTGTGCTCACCTGCAACCAGGATGGGGGTCCATTTAAAACAACACATCAAAAGAAGGCAGAAAGGGATGGGAAAGAACATGCTATTTATTTTTTAGATTTTGAAAGTCACATAGGTACATAAGAGAGCAAAAACCAACCAGAAAGCACAATCTAGTGGAAGGAAGAGAGGGCATAACCCCATCCACTGAAAGACTGCATTGGTCAGACTCCAGTGTACCCCTCAGATCCTCTGTAGGTTAGATAAAAATTTGTAATCAGATTAGAATATCACAAACTTTTGTAATATTTTTCACTTAAATCATCACACACACACACACACACACACACACACATACCTACAAGCATCTTGCACCTGTAGATACACTTGCTTCTACAATATCTCCCAAAGTCTGAATTGTGTTCAGTATGTGGATATATCCTCAAAAACGATATAACCTCAATTGTCCCACAGTTGGAAGATGAAATCATGGCAAATTATTTATTATAAATAATGCCATCAAAAAGCAATCCTTAAAGAGAACTGTTTTGTTTTGTTTAGCAATCAGGAATTTTTTTTTCTTCTTTAGGATAAATTACTAGAAGATAGACTGAAATGAAATGTCCAAGAGTTTGTTTATGGAAAACATATTTAGTATTGAAAATGTCAAACATTCCTAAGAGAGGCATGTAATGAATGTCTAAGAATCTGCCCCCAGCTCGAACAACTCCTTGTGTCCCATCTCACCGCCTCTCTATACCTTCCCATTACCCCACCCGCTGGATGGTGTTGAAGCAAACCCCAGACATCAGATCATTTCATTCATTCATAAATATTTCAACATGTATCCCTCAGATAAGGCAAGAGCACGCTCATTTTGAAGCTCTTGGTACACACTGCCACTCTGCCTGCCAGGAGATTTTGCAAGAGTTTCCATTCCCACCGTGGGGATGAGAATGGGCCCCTTTCTCCCAGCTCACACTGCTCAAGATTTATCAGTTCGGGGTGCAGTTCAGTCAGGGAAAGCTGAAGCAGAAAGCTCAACGGGGTGATCAAGAACGGGCAGCCAGGGATGGGGACGTAGCCAGTGGAGGAGTGTTAGTCCAGCCAGCACAAGTTCCTGGGTCCCAGTCCCAGAACTGCAAAGCCGAAGAAAACAGAAAGGAAAGGAACCAGTTACAAAGATAACAGAAAAGTTAAAAGGGCAACAAGGCCCAGGACAGCAATCCAACAGCCCGAAGCTGCACTCAAGCAGCCCGAGGCTAGGGAGACAAGGGGAGGAGGAGGGGTAACTGGTAGTCAGGGGCCAGGGCACCTGGCCATCCCTGTAAGCCCTGGCAGGGCTGCAGTGACTGGCTCCCTGGAGGGAGAAAGCACCTGAGAGGAACCGTGTCATAGTGGCTGCTGGAAATGCCCCACTAGAAGCAGATAAGCCACGTCTTGGCTCCTCCCCTTTCTCTGCCCCCAAGGGCCAAACCTAACTAGAAGCAGCAGGTACAGAGGCATAGCCCTGTAACCCCAGTGACTCTGGAGGCTGAGGTGGGAGGACCGCAAAGCAAGGTAAAGGCCAGCCTGGGCAAGTGGGTAAAATCTTATCTCAAAATTTTAAAAATGATAAGGGCTCAGATGAGCCACAATGGATGTGGCTTAGTGGTAGCACACCCCTTGGTTCAATCTCCAGCACCACACACACACACACACACACACACACACACACACACACACACGCAAGCACAAATACTAACCAGAAGTGGACAAAGAGGCTTGGATATGAGTTTTCTTAACCTCCTCAACCCCCTAGTATAAAGCAGCAGGGAGAGGGTGGGGAACGGGCCTGAGAGGCAACAGGCCAAGAGACCACACTCCCAGCACTCCCAGCACCACAGACTTAGCCTAGCCTTGTTGATTGATGTGAGCTATGACCAACCAAAATGGGTCTGTAAGTCATGAGGGAGGGATGAGTGTAGACCAGGGAGAAAAAAATACCTGCTGTTAGAAAATGCAAATTAGGACAGATCGTTTAGGGGAGAATCTGCCCATGTTTCTCAAATTTTAAAATCACAATCCCTTCCAAAGATGTATGCTATATATAACTGAGGTATGTGTGTGAAGATGTCCATTGTGACATTGTTTACAATATCAAAAGAGTGGAAGCAGCTCACACATCCATAGGTATCGACTCAAAAAAGTGAGTGAGCTGCAGTTAACCAGGTAAGGGTGTAAAAAAAATCACACTTCCCATGTGGTTCTTAAAAAAATGTATGTAAAGTGTTTCTTAGATGGTAACTATTTCTCAAATCACTGGCAACAGTAATTGCCTTTGGGAAGACAAGACAGAAGATTGAAAGAGAGAGAGAGAGAGAGAGAGAGAGAGAGAGAGAGAGAGAGAGCCCTCTCTATACTCTTAGTACTTTTAAAATTGCTCCCTGGACTTTGAATAAGCTAACCACATGAGGTCTCTAAGGTTCTATCATTTCTGATCAGCACAATCATATGATTCAAATTAGTTTTATCAATTATAACATAGTGAATTTTTAAAAGACTAGCAAGAAGCGTTGAAATTGGCAATGTGTGCTTGGAATTGGCCTGTGACCCATGATTCTCTGTTCCCTCAATCTGGAAATTAGAGAAGCTGGAATGAAGTTGGTTCTTCCTTAAGAGCTCGGTTCTTCCTTATGCATCTCCACGCAGGATGCCCTCTGGATTCTCCTTGCAATTTTTTTTATTGTTTTTTTTTATTGTTGGTCGTTCAAAACATTACATAGTTCTTAATATATCATATTTCACAGTTTGATTCAAGTGGGTTATGAACTCCCATTTTTACCCCGTATACAGATTGCTGTATCACATCAGTTACACTTCCATTGATTTACATATTGCCATTCTAGTGTCTGATGTATTCTGCTGTCTATCCTATTCTCTACTATCCCCCTTCCCCTCCCTTCCCCTCCCCTCCCCTTTTCTCTCTCTACCCCCTCTACTGTAAATCATTTCTTCCACTTGTATTATTCTTCTCTTACCCCTCCTTTCCTCTTATATGTAATTTTGTATAACCCTGAGGATTACCTTCCATTTCCATGCGATTTCCCTTCTCACTCCCTTTCCCTCCCACCTCTCATCCCTGTTTAATGTTAATCTTCTTCTCAAGCTCTTCGTCCCTACCCTGTCCTTGGTTACTCCCCTTATATCAAAGAAGTCATTTGGCATTTGTTTTTTAAGGATTGGCTATCTTCACTTAGCATAATCTGCTCTAATGCCATCCATTTCCCTCCAAATTCTATGAGAATAGAGGACACAGTAACCAATCCACAAAACTACAACTATCTTATATTTGATAAAGGGGCTAAAAGCATGCAATGGAGGAAGGATAGCATCTTCAACAAATGGTGCTGGGAAAACTGGAAATCCATTTGCATCAAAATGAAACTGAATCCCTTTCTCTCGCCATGCACAAAAGGTAACTCAAAATGGATCAAGGAGCTTGATATTAAATCAGAGACACGGCGTCTGATAGAAGAAAAAGTTGGCTATGATCTACATACTGTGGGGTCGGGCTCCAAATTCCTCAATAGGACACCCATAGCACAAGAGTTAACAACTAGAATCAACAAATGGGACTTACTCAAACTAAAAAGTTTTTTCTCAGCAAAAGAAACAATAAGAGAGATAAACAGGGAGCCTACATCCTGGGAACAAATCTTTACTCCACACACTTTAGATAGAGCCCTAATATCCAGAGTATACAAAGAACTCAAAAAATTAGACAATAAGATAACAAATAACCCAATCAACAAATGGGCCAAGGACCTGAACAGACACTTCTCAGAGGAGGACATACAATCAATCAATAAGTACATGAAAAAATGCTCACCATCGCTAGCAGTTAGAGAAATGCAAATCAAAACCACCCTAAGATACCATCTCACTCCAGTAAGATTGGCAGCCACTATGAAGTCAAACAACAACAAGTGCTGGCGAGGATGTGGAGAAAAGGGTACACTTGTACATTGCTGGTGGGACTGCAAATTGGTGCAGCCAATTTGGAAAGCAGTATGGAGATTTCTTGGAAAGCTGGGAATGGAACCACCATTTGACCCAGTTATTCCCCTTCTCGGTCTATTCCCTAAAGACCTAACAAGAGCATGCTACAGGGACACTGCTACATCGATGTTCATAGCAGCACAATTCACGATAGCAAGATTGTGGAACCAACCTAGATGCCCTTCAATAGATGAATGGATAAAAAAATGTGGCATTTATACACAATGGAGTATTACTCTGCATCTCCTTGCAATTTTAAAGCAGCTTCAGATGAGGAAGTGTCGGGAGGCAGAGCGCAGCTGTGCGTGCTTTCCCATGGGTTCTTAATGCTGCTGACCACACAAAACAAACCCGAAGTAGGAAGCAAATGATCCCTCCCCATTCTTTGGGGATATTGTGTGCGTATCTGTTCGCAGAGATTAAGTATAATTTTCTTCACTCTGAGAGATAAAAAGAAAGGTAAGCAGTCTTGGCAGCTTCTGATGAAACACTCCCCAAGGCCCTTTGCATCGCAGAGGCTGCCAGGGACTTCTAGGGCCTCCGAGAGCGACTGGACTTGTTCAGATTCAGGGGGAGCCTCTCGGCGCTGTGCCCACTGGGACTGCAGCCATGCCAACGTGGTCAGATATGGGTTTAATAAAGACTTTACTGGCCGCAGTTCTGTGGTCAGAGCCGTGAGTGGTGAAGGATGAGCCAAGGAAGTGAAGGGCCAAGGAAAGGGCTGGTAAGGAGCTGGGAGGGCCATAGAGGAGAGGAGAGGGAACTTGTGCAGAGGAGGATTGAAGGAAGGCATCGTCGGAAGGGCGGAAAGGAGAGTAAGAGTTGATTTAAAAGAAAGAAACTGGCAGGTCTTAATGAAGAAAAAAGCTAGGATTCATATTTGAATGACCAACTAAATTTTTGTGCCAGTAAATGAGATTTTAAAATATACAGAAGGAGCAACAAACAGGTTTAAAAACAGGTGACCAATGACTATTTGGGACATCAAACCGCACATGGCTAACAGACATTCAGATTTGAGATTCTTATATTAAGATTTGAGATTCTTATATTAAAGTCATCAATAGGCATATTCTAGTTAAAACCATGAGAGCAGATGAGATATTCCAGGGGGACTATTTGGGACATCAAACCGCACATGGCTAACAGACATTCAGATTTGAGATTCTTATATTAAAGTTACCAATAGGCATATTCTAGTTAAAACCATGAGAGCAGATGAGATATTCCGGGGGGAGGAAGGAGTACTTAGAGAAGGGGATAGGCCAGGGAGCATGGAGCAGATTGCCTAGTGCAGAGGCATGCTCAGTCGATGCTTGCTGAGTGGATCAATGACCAAGTGATGGGGGTAGATGTTCATTCCACATGAAAACAGAAGAGAGATCAGTAGAGTAGGGGAAGGGGATCAGGAGGAGGGGGAGGGAGGAAATGGGGAAAGAAACTGATCAAATTATGTTATGTGCGTGTACGGATATGTCACAATGAATCCCACTAGTATGTATAATCATGGTGCACCAATTTAAAAAAAAGTTTCAGACAGAAGAGAACCATCTTTGGCAAAAATTTTGCAACGTGCACAAGATGGCCAAGGTTGAAAATATGAATGCATCCAACAGAGCTGCAGATGTCTCTAGCAAGATAATGGCCTGTGGTGAGAAAAATCAAGATTCACTTTACACATACCCGAGAACAAAATCTCCAACCACATCAGGCTGAATGAAGGCCTCTGTGGTTGGATTAGAATCAGAGCAGTTGGAAACCAACAATCTTTGTGTTTAGGTTAATTGGACATTTTAATAGCACCAATTTTTACTAGCTCGTTTAATTGGCTTAAGAGGTTACTATGGTCGTGCTGTCTGGCTTTTTATCTTCGCGGGAGGGAGAGTCAGGTTTTTGTTTTTTTTTCTCAAGGTGTTTTCTTTAAGTTTTCAGTTGAATTTCTTTCTCAGAGCAACTACAGGTTTAGCCACTTGCATAAAGAGCGGAGGGAGGGGTTCCTGTTCTGCTTGAGCAAGGTCTCCCAGGACAGCGGTCTCCATCACTCCTCCCTCCTATCTGGAAGCGGGAATATCATGGACCTGCAGTTGGCTGCATCAACAGAGAAGTCCGTGTGTCACAAGTGCCTGAGAAGCTGCTGGAAAACAGAACAGGAAATGTAGTAATTTGGGGAAGAGAGTGAGGGCCAGAAGCTGGTATTTGAGAAGTAATGTGGAGGGGGGGGAATGTTCTCACTCCTTAGGTCCCAGCTTCACACTTCCCTTTTGTCTGGGCAAACCTCCATGAACTCCAACCATAAAATGGGAATCCATTCTATTGAAATTTAGTGACTCCCTGTCGTGTGCTGCACACTGCTCCAGGTACTTGGAGACCATCAGTGAGCAATGACACCCTTCTTCAGAACCCCTTATGAAGTAAACCAGAGTTACCTGATGACCTAGAGAAAGTGCTGAATTAGAGGTAATGGCAACAAGGATGGTGGTTCTCAGACATGGAGGACACCAATGACAGCAGAACATGCCATCAAGAGGAAGAGGGTGGGTAGATGGATCCCTGAATGCCTGACATCCTCTAGGCGATGAATTTCCTGAAGCAAGTTGGGAACCATATAGGACTTAGTCACCTCTCTAAATTCCCAGCACATGCCTGGCCTATAAATATTTGGTTATCAGTAAGAAATCATTCTCCACTCACGATTGCCAATTAAGTTATGGGGCCTTTCATATTGTATTCTTTTGTGTTCTTCAGTGGCATACACCCTCTGACCTAGTGTCCTTCTGATAACTAGAGAAAATATAAAGCAATGGGTACAATATCTGGTTCGAGGTGGTGAACTTCCTATTTGTAGATATGACCCAGGCATGAACAAGAGCTCAGAGGTGTGAGTGGGTGTGGCCAACCCAGGGGACAAAGAGGAGAGCCAGATCCTAGAAAGAAGCAAGATCACCTGAGCAAGCCCCTGCTGCATGTCTGCCAGGACTTTTACCCTAGCTCACTTCACCCATTCTGTTAGCTTGTGAGATAGAATTTCATTGTCATTTGTTGCCATCTGGGACTCTTTGGTAGGTTGCAAATCCGATATTTGAACCAGATCTGACAAAACTCTTGACCTTTCACTCTGCTCATGTATCTTTCTAAAGGGGCCATGAGGGACTTTGTTGGTCAGGAGATCTCCTACTGGAGCTTGGGAGATCCTGAGTCTACTCCTCAGTAGCTGAGCCATGTGGGGAAGTGGCTCTCGTCCTACTTGCCTCCTCTGTAATGTGGAGTAGTAATGGCTCCTGGTCTGTAATGGGAACAGCAGCTCCTACTGTCTGCTTGTCTCAGATCAGACCCCATAAGAAACCTGTGGGTTCTTCCAGTGGATGGAGTGCTCTAATCACGGAGAGAAGGTGTGTGGAAAGTCAGGAATGGCTTTTGAACTGTCACCAGTGGCACACTCATTCTCACCTCTTTGGCCAATGTAAACCCAGTGTCTACACCAAGATCAAAGGGGTAGAAAAATCCCAAATGCCACGTAGCTGGATGAAAGAAAACTGGAAACATGAATGATCACCACAATTAATCAAAAGTGATATCATTCTGAGTGTTTTGCAAGAGCTTATTACATACCCGAGTTCTTTTCATTGTTAGAACTTGTGAAATTTTAAACCTCAGGATGAAGAAATTCTAGGCAATGGGAAAAGTATGATTTCTGGAAAGGGAAGTATAGGCGTGCTGAAGTTCAAAAAGTCAATGAATACTATCATCAAAACAGTGCTGAAGATCGATGATGATGGTGATAGAACATAGGGCACCTGTGAAATAGGGGAACTGGAAAAGTTGGGGAACCTTGGAAATCATACTGGAATCGTCCAGGTGCCACCTGGTAGGATGGTGGTGATCAAACAAAACAAAACAAAACAAAAAACATGAATTGGGAACTAGAGTATGGAGATGACGATCTTACTTCTGAGTCACCTCCAGTTCTATAGAGAGACAGATGTGAACCCAATGGTCTGGTCTCCACAGGCAGCCTCTGGTCTCACCCTGTGTCCACCTCAGCATCATATTCAACACTGGGTTGCATCTCCAAAAAAGTAAACCTGCAACACTCCAGCAATGGGTGGTCCACACTTCGCTGAAGCTGTAGAAAATGGGGACAGCGCTACAGATGCACTGCCAGTCCCCACTCGGTGGGTCCTCTGCCTCCTGCCTTTTCCTTGACCACTGGCTGCCCCAATCTCTGTACCAGGGACAGGCATGCACACACACGCACGAGTACCCTTTCTAAAGCCCTCCATTTTCTTTTGCAAGGTAATTTAGTTCTCTCTTAGCTTCTCGGAGTTTGCTGTCCAGCATGCATCACAGTTCCAGGCAGATGCTCAACCCTCCTGACAACCCACCCTCTGCAGAGGGGACGTGAGGGAGAAATAACCATGAACTCTCTGCCTCAGGCAGTCACCTTCCCTGACACTGTTCAGAGAATGGGTAACTGCTCCCCGGGGGCCTGAGAAGGCACAGAAGACCCCTGCCTTCCTGCGGGGGCCCATTTCACTCCTCCTTAGACACTCTCCCTCTTCCTGTGGCTCTGCCCTGTCATGAAGGAAAGGGGCAAGTTCACCTGCTTTCCAGGGCAGGCTCTGGTGAAGTGGGGCTAGGGTGCCCAGGGGCTGGGGCAGGGAACAGAGGCCTCTCCCTGATCTCTATCTCTTGTCTTTCTCACTATGCTCTGAAAACTCAGCTCATCGTGCCACAACTAACATAGGTAGACTTAATGTAAATAAAAGTTAAATGATGAATATTTATACGTGTTCTTTCTGGCCATGTTAAAGCATGTTAAATATTATTGATGTTTTCAAATATATAAACAAAACTGCAGAAGGAGTGACATACCATACTAATGAATGATGCTCATTTGCCAAATAATGTTCAGACACATCTTATACCATTTGTCCAAGACGCAAACTGCTGGCTGGAGCCTGCCTCGTCCTCAGCACCTCCTGGGAATGGAGAAGGTCTGCACACCGACTCCCTTGAGATGAGGCTGAAGTTCTCACTTTGGCCTGCTCAAGTCTCTCCAGATCCCAGAGAAGGGCCTGGGACAAAGCCCCTCCAGTGGAAGAAGTGTACCTAAGCAGGTTCTGTCGTCCTCTCTCAGCCCAGCTAAGGTCAGAGCTCTTACTTCACTGTAAAGAATCAGCCTGCCCAGAACACAGTTAGGCTGGTTGGTGTAGTTTATAGAGCAGAGCCCAAGACAGCACTCGAGATAGCTCCTCCCTATAGAAAATAGACCTTGGAGCAAGTCCCCAACCTCAGCATGGACTTTTCCTGGAAAACAGAAGAACAAATTACAAACCAAAGCAACTAGGAGGAAGGAGAGAGTGCACACCTGCAGAGGTTCTTACACAAAACCTCATTGTTGAGGCAACGGTGCTGCCCAGAGCTGAGTTTCTATCACAGAGCAGGAAGCCCAAACCCAACTCCTCAACTCTGAGCTGCAAGTGAAGGAGGAAAGTAGACTCTGGTCCAACCAGGATGTACCAGGGCTCAGAACACCTCGCACCTCCAAGGCAGCACCTGCTGCAGGCTATAGAACGTGGCCATGCAGTGCACTCCAACTGCCCTGAGCCCATCAAAAACCAAGACCATGTCATTCCCTAAATCATACAGTGTCACAACTATTCATATACCATTTTAATGGCATTAGCTACTATAAGTAGCCTAAATTTGATTTTAAGCCTACGGGAGGATGCAGCCAGGCTATGTGCAAATATTTAGTTTATATAACAGATTTGAGCACTGAGGATTTGGGTATCTGGCAGGGTCCTGGAATCAACCCTCTTCTCCCCCTCCTTCCCAGGATCTGAGGGACTACTATACTTTGCACCTCCTTCACTGAGCTCTCACAGGGCTCTTAACTCCAAGTCTGACTGACTCTGGTGCTTCCCCATGCAACCCCTCCTCTGGGGAACTGTGATAACAAACTATTTTGTCATCTCCTGGTCTGTTGATCTCACCAAACCTGAATATATTTAAAAAAAAAAACCTACATTTTAACACCTACCTTCTACAGAAGGCTAGAAGTGGTATGGGAAATATTTGCATATTGCTTAGTTTTGTCTTGGAGGGAGGGGAGTTCTCCAGCTACTCTTAATCTTTTGGTGTCCTGAAACTTTTGCTTTCCTGGGATTAATAGAATTAAAGTCAGAGGTAGGACAGAGAGATGAGTCACTGACAACTTGACAAGTCCTAAAATAGAGAGAGTTAACATGGTGGAGTTTCCCATGTGCCCTGATTTTGTGGTGAAATTTGCCAGAATCCAAAGCCTATGTCCACTCCTTCCATGCCTTTCTTAAAGTCAGATGCCTGTAACATGGAGCAAGGAGCATAGGGATCTGATGCATAAAATCTGGATGCTATTGAAGAATGTATTTGAAACAGATCACACTTGTCTCCACTTTCTTGTGAGAAATTAAAAGAGACATGACAGATCATAAACCAGGCAACCAAAGTAAGAACACTTAAGCTCATAGCAAAAGCCCAAAGTACACATGCATCTGTCAGTAGCACCCTTAGGCTTTAGTGTCAGGATATGATCTATTTTGATGGTTTAAGAGACATGTGTCCCATTTCCTTCCAGCTTTGTGGAAAGTTATAATGATACTAATTTTATTAGTATGATTAAGAATGGGATAGCTTCGATGGTTCTTTATCATCCTCATTTACCAGGTGAGGAAAAACAGACTCAGAGAAGCCAAGTGCCCAAAGATGTATGGCTGGAAAATGGTGAAGTGAGATTTGAAACCAGATCTGCTGGGTTCCTGAAGCCTCACTCCTTAAAGTCCTGTTGACATTAGCTGGACAGCTAACTGTACCAGGTTAGCTTTTGCATGATTGGTAGGTAACCAAATTTCACCTACAGTAAGCTTCCTCAGTAATGCAGATTTCATGGCAACACAGAGAAGGGAAGTAGCTGTCAGAATCAAGTGAAAAGCCACTAGAACTTACTGAGTGACAGAAACCAGCTCCAGCTGGTAGGTTCTGTGACAAACGTCCTTCTGCCACAAGACACCACATCCTTGCTCCTTTGGGGAGGGTTTACTCAGAGCCCATTTCCCTATAGCAGAGGTTCTCCTACTCTGCAAGTGTTTTCTTCTTTCTTTCTTTTTTAATTGGTTTCTTCCTACTTTTCCAAATGCCATGAACACCAACTTTTCACCAGAGTTGCTTAATTAAGAGCTTCTCTCAGTGAGAACTAGTGGCTCTAGTGACTGCTTGGTTCAGTTTTAAAGCTTAGTGACCTGGAGCCGTGTGAGTCTTTGCTTCTGCACTTTGTCTTCAACAAAGCATTTTTGAGAGATTGATTTGGGGTGCAGCTGTGCCCCGGGGCATGGCAAGTGTGGTTCAGAGTTCACATAACTGTGCTCTGTACTCCCTCGCTAGGGAATCAGAAATCCTGGTTCCATTCCCAGCCTTTCTCCAAACAAGATGTGTGGCCACGAACTCATCTTTTAATGACTCTGTGCCTTGATTTCATTTGACTCACTTAGAAACCATTCATTGAAATCCTACTGAGTTCTAGGCCTTGGATTAGGGCACCCACAGAGTTGTTAAGAAAGTAGCATCTGGAGCCAGGCAGAGCTGGGTTTGCATGCTACCCGTGTCCTTCCTCACCCTCTGACCTGGAGCAAGCCACTTCCCTTCTCTGCGTTGCTGGTGGTGAAATCTGCATTGTTGAAAAGATTAGGGAAGGACATGGTGTGAGGGTGCTCAGGAAGTTCCAATTTCCTTACCCTGGCTCCTCTTACACAGGCTCTGCTGAGGCCATCGCTACACAAGTAAATTTGATCCCAGCTTAAAGTTTAAACAACAGGTTTTCTGGTACAGTGACCAAGAGTCCCCATTTTCCTTGGTGTCAGAGTTTAGTCAAAAGCAATTCAGTTGGAAAATCAGTCAGCTGACAAGTCTACCTGGCAAAAACAGGGGTCTGTCAAAGGTGCCAGGTGCCAGGCCCTGAGTTTTCTGCTATGTGCTGATACTATGGATGTACCATGTCATGCACATTATTTGAAATCACCTTTTACACGTGTTAGCATATTTCAGAATTTCTCGGGCTTGAAGAAAAGGGATTCAAATGTTTTTCTATTTATTCTTCATTTGGTTTTACTCTATAGTCAGAGTTTTGTTGGGACTGAAAAACTATAATATGTGGGACCACCTAAATGCCTAACAGAAAGATTCATGAAACCACCTGAGAGCACACAGAGAATGCACTGGAAGCCACCTACAAGTCTCCTGCACAGCAGGCAAAATTGTACTTCTGTATAAGTACCGCATGCCAACCAATTCCATCCCTGGAGCATCTTAAAATTGTACTTCTATGTTCTTAAGGTTTTCTAGTTGGGCCTGGGAATTAAGTTGACATCAGATAGATCAACAGGCAAAAAAAAAAAAAAAAAAAAAAAAAAAAAACATGAAAATTTATTTAATGCATAATTATGTGGCATGAGAGCTTTTGTTAGGAAATAAGATCTAAAGATGCAGGTAGAGTGGAATGCTAATTGTGCCAAGAGTAGTAACCTGAGAAAAGGGGTTTGGGCTTGTGTAGTTAGTTGGGTGGAAAAGTGACTAGGAAGATAGGGGTCAGTTAAGCAAAGCTGGTTTGTAAATTTCCCTTGGCTCCCCACTCCCCATCCTTGATGATAGGAATGGCACTTTATTTCTGGTTTAGGGAGACATCTTTTTCATACTGGAAATTTCACCTCCTGCTCCTAAGAAAAAGAAGGGTAAGACTTCTTCCTACAGTTCTGGGGGTTGAACCCAGGGGCACTCCACCACTTAGCTTCATCCCCAGCCTGTTTTATATTTTATTTTGAAACAAGTCTCACCAAATTGCTGAGGCTGGCCTCAAACTCCTGATCCTCTGACCTCAGCTTTCCCGAGTTGCTGGGATTACAGGTGTACACCACTGCCCCTGGCCAGAAAGCCATATTTTGGGTTGTTGTGTTCTGAACTCCTTTACTCAAGTCGGTGGCTTCCATTAGTGAAATGCAATGTTACAACACAGTATTGGATGTGTGATTGAACTACAGAAAAAAAAGGGGTTTATACACAGTGTAGGTGTTGATGTGCCAAAAATAATCTTTCAAGTGCACTCCAGGCCTGACCCCAATATTTCCAGAACCCAGACAAGAATACAAATGGAATACCAATACATCCAAATACTTCGAAATTATAGATTAAACTAACAAATTATTAAATAAAACATGTTCTATTCTTCCCCTAACAAACACAGTTTTCTTTTTTCTTTTTTTTTTCAAGAGAGAGAGAATCTTTTTTTTCTTTTCTTTTCTTTCTTTTTTTTTTTTTTTTTTTTTTTTTTTTTGTAGATGGACACAACACAATGCCTTTATTTTTATGTAATGCTGAGAATTGAACCCAGGTCCCGCTGGTGCTAGGCAAGCACTCTATGGCTGAGCCACAATCCCAAGCCCACAAACACATTTTTCTAATGACCTGAAAGGTAAAGGTGAAATATCCTCAGATCTCTAAGCTACCACATCAGAGCAGGTCAGCTTGGGGAGCTGTTCCCACACACCCAGCTCTGGCTCTACTTGCTGTGTCCAGGCCAGCCCTGGAGCCCTCTGCCTGACTGACCCCTCTTCTTACTCACAGTGCCCCACACCATGAGGAGCCTCACGCGCATGTTCGTGAAGGTCCTAGCCTACACATCCAAGTCTTGTCCAAACCATTCAGTATTCACCACTGGGCCCCACTAAGACTAGGGATATGCACACCAACAGCATGGCCTGTCCTTGTGAGAAAGGACCCAGGGTCACAGGCTGGCACAGGAGGCCGGGGTCAGGAATTCTGGGGTCCTGAGTGCTCCAAGTGGGGCCTTCAAAGAATGTGGGCACCAGCTCTTGGTGGGCACATCTGTCTGGCCTCACAGCCTTCTCACCAGTAGACACAGGCCTGCCTCAGGACAGCCCAGCTCCCCATCACCGCTTAACAGATCATCACAAACCTGGTGGCCTTGATCAAATATCAAAGCAAAGATCGAATAAATCATTCCTGTGAGTTGATGCCTGACAAAAAATCATCCTCTTTTCCTTCCCTTGGCCTGTCTGCATTGCCTTATAGTCTGTAAAAAAAAAAAAAAGAAAGAAAGAAAGAGAGAGAGAGATACTTTATAGCTATAAAACAGCACAATGTGTTATCATTCCAGAAGTCAGAAGTCTTGCACAGATCTCAAGGACACTAAAGCAACCGCAGAGTGGCAGCTCCAGGGGAGAATCTCTTTTCTAAAAGGCCACCTACATTCCTGGGCTGTGGCTCCTTCCCCATCCTCAAAATAAGCATCTTCACTTCTCTCTGACACCCTCTGACCTCAGTAGGGAAGGGTCCCTCCTTTGAAGAAGAAATATGGTTCGACAGGCCCCACCTGGATAATTCAGGATACTGTCCCCATGTCAAGACATTTAACCTTACATCTACAAAGTCCCTGTTGCCACATAAGGCTGTGTACTTACAGGCTCCAGAGGTGACACCATGGCCTCTTAGGGTGGGGCCTTACTCCTAGTACAGACAGGGACCCCCCCCCTGCCCTGGTCTGTGGTACACACAGATGTAACAATGACTGACTCTCAGTATATGTGTTGTAGGGACAGTCAAGGCAAGGCACCGAAGATAGCAGGTTAGAAGGCACAGCTTTGGCTGTAATCAATCAATCCCCTGAACCCTGAGTTCGGGGAGTTTTAGAATTTTATACCCAGCATGTAAGGGGAGGGACTCAGAAGTTCACAGTCTGCAGAAGTTCACATGAAAGCAGCTTTTTCTTTCACTATTCTGGGCAAGTTAACCCTTCAAGGACACCTGAGAAGGGGAGAGCTTCTTCTCTCCTTTCTTCCCGCCCCTTGCAGCTGTTACCATGGAGCCCAACAAATTGGTAGCTTCTCTTAGAAATGTAGACATCTCTGTGAAGCTCAGCTCAAGGCCAGAGGTCTTGTTTACACATTTCTACAAACTACTATACTGGTTAAATGTTTGTGAAAAACTAGTAAGGGGGTGTCCAGCACCTGGAGTGCTGGTATCTTCCCGACCAGAGGCCAAGTAAAACAGGGCAACATGAAAATAGGAAGTTTATCTACATTGAACTCTTTTGTAGAGACTCTTTTGCTGACAGTCCTAAAATCAGCCATGGTAAAGATTTCTGGAGAAGCCAGTTAAGACTTTTTGTGAAGGAGGGGGTGCCACTACATATGAGGTTATGGATGTTTACAATTTCCTAATTTTATTGTTGGGAAGATACTGCATTAGCATAATAAAAATATTTTTTATGGCTTCATTTTATTTGGTTTAGGGAGTTACCCACATCCTTTCTGTTTGACATCTATAACACATGTGAACTTTATCTGGAATAATCC
Organism: Spermophilus citellus; assembly: GCF_964194105.1. NCBI lineage: Eukaryota > Metazoa > Chordata > Mammalia > Rodentia > Sciuridae > Spermophilus > Spermophilus citellus. The sequence goes on along the minus strand of NC_138189.1, from coordinate 11,152,500 downwards.
ACACAGAGCAGAAATGATGAGCAGAAAATGAACCAAAACATAAAAAGCAAATAGAACAAGACAAAAAAAAAAAAAAGTAACAAATTCTAGAAACTGTCAACTGTATTCCCCATGACTGGGACTTCTGAGACCCTTTGAAGAGTTCACAAAGTCACCACTGTTGTCCTAATGGAGTAGGACAAGATTTGCCTCTCTCCCTGCCTCTCCTCTTGGGGTAGATTCCCAGTTGCTACAATGGTATCCAATGGATGGGAAGATGCAAAAGAGGTTTGCAAAACTGTAAAACAATGTCTCTTTTCTAATTATGTTTGGTTTTGAAAAATACAGTTAGTTTTCATAAAATTATCTGTGAGTACATATTATGGATTTATGATTGTCTTAAGGTGACAGCTTTTGAATCTCAATTTCACCTTAAATACCTTTCACATTTACAGTTCATACACTAAATATTAATAGCCATACACCATAAAACAAAAGCTTAGGGGTTCTCAGTAATTTTTAAGGTGATAAATGGGTTGAGGGCAACACGTTGGAGATGACTGTGCCAGGCACTCAGCTGGGCCACATCCCACCCAGAGAGACCTAAGGACGTCCCCTGGTTGGGTCAGAACTGCAGGCAACTTTTAACAGCCTCTCTTGCCTGGCTGCCTGAGAACTGTCTAGCAGGGGAAGGCAGTGAGGACCTGTCCTCAGTTTCTGACTCGGTGGTTCAGTGCCATAAACAATTCAAGATGAGCAGGTTTGGAGTGCAGGGAGGGAAAGCGGTTTTTAGGCGTGTGGGGTAAAGATCTGTGTGGGCTTCTTGCCACCTACAGTGCAGGAAATTGCTTTAAAGTCCCTAAGCAAATCTGGGATAAATAAGAAGATGTTCATTTATGGCAACTTTTCCTCCCTAAAAAGAAGTATAGTGGCTGTTCATCCCTGCAGAGGTAACAGGCTGTGGGTGGGAAGCCACATACTCACCCTCACCATAGTGGGAACTATAAGTAGCCCCCACCTCTTAGGATTTCTGGAGGCTCCGTGGAGCCAGGTGAACAAAAGATGCCACACAATGCCCACTTAGAAGGTGGGTCATACACACTTTTTCTGTTGGGGGGAGCAGAAGCGCCCTTTGAAGGAGGTGGATCCGCAAACTCTTATCATTCAAACTTCACTCCTCCACCCCTCCTCCTGGGGCGAAGTTAGCCACCCACTTGGCAGCAGCTGCAGGGCTAGGTTGCCTAACCACACCTGGGGAAGGAGGGAACACGCCAGGGCTGACGCACCCCGGGTGACTGCGCCCCCCGCCCCGCCCCGCCGCCTGATGTCGCCCCATTTGCGCTGGGCCAATCGGCAGGGCGCGGCGCTCGGCAGGTACCTGGGCCGCACCTGGCGGGGCGGGGCGGAGCGCGTTCCCCAGCCGTCTCCTCCGCAGGCTCCGGGTCCCCAGCTTCGCCAGCGCGGCCGCCGCCCCTCCCGGTCCTCCGGGGCCCGCCCCTGAAAAGGCGGGTGACCAAGTGCCTAAGGAGAACCCGGGAGGGAGAAGTGGCCTTTTTTTCTTTTCTTTTCTTTTTTTATTTTGGTTTCCACAGTTATTTATAAAAGTTTCATAAAATGCAGTTAACAGCTTCTCTAGGTATTCATGGAGCTTATTTCTAATTTTTGGCCAGAATCAAGTGTAACGGGAGGGGTTTTAGATGGCGAGGAGTAAGTAATTTCAAAGGTGTTTTGTTGTTTGTGATGTTTGACTTATTTTACATTTTAAAGATGTTTTCTCTGGTGCATTCTAGTTAGACATAATAGTGGGGTTCCTTTCGACGTAATGGCCCATGCAGGGAATATAATTTGCTCCCTTTAGTCCCCGGTGCTTCTCTTGCCTCCCTCGTTCCCTCCCGTTGTCCCCTTCCTCTACTTCACTGGTCTTCCTCTATTTATTTGTTGTTTTTTTTAAAAAATTGGCACTTTATAGCTATACATAAAGGAGAATTCACTGTGGTATATCATACAATCTCATCCCACAGCTCCTTTCTCCTCCTGCCCCCAGAAGCCCCCTCTCCACTCCACCATCTCCCCTTTATTTTCATAGGATCTGCCCCCACACCCCCCCTTATTTTGCTCTAGATTCTGCGTATGAGAGAAGACACTAGATCTTGATTTTCTGAGTCTTTTGAGCCACCTGTTCATTTTCCCCCCTCTAATACCTAAATTGGCTTTTTTTTTTTTAACCTCCTTGGCAAATGCTATCACAGGGACCGGCGGGAAATTCACTAGTAGGAAATGGAGGCCTGAGGAATATCCTCTCAATGGGATGCTGAGACTCGGGAGGGAGAGGGGAGCAGTAGTCATGGCCAGGAGACCCAAGGTGTGACTACCTCCCTCCCAATTTTATCATGAGAGTCTTTAGAGCTGGGAGCTTTATTGACTCTAAGATCCACTTTCCAGGGGCAGATAGCTCTTGTATAATGTTAATTAGTCAAAATCCATTGAGCAATTCAAAAATGGTCCCATCCTGCTAAAAGACTTACATTGTTCTCTTAGTTCATCTCCCCCGGGAGGTTTGTATCATTGTTCCCAATTTGCAGATGAGGAACTGGAAATCCAGGGAGGTTGGCTTACACAATTGGTAAGTGACAGACAGAAAGCAAAGCCCTAGGTGTAATTACTCTGCTTTTCCATCTCTCTTAATCCCTAACGGGTCAGTTGATGTCCTACTGAGAGTCAGAATTGGACACATCAGCTTCCTGAGAGCATGAAAATGGAAAAATGGTGTGAGGGAAAATGCCCATTTTGATGGTGAGTGTGTGTTCTTTGTCTCCATGGCCCCTCAACAGAAAATGTCTGATTTATTTATTCATTTATTCATTCACAAACATGCTAAGCCAGGCGGTGTTCCAAGGTAGTGCAATAATCAGACAAAACTCCCGCCTTCACTGAGCTGGCAATCTCGTGGAAGAAGGACCCGGCAATAAGCAAGGGTAGGAGAGTGTGCGCCTGCTGGTGTCTTGGCAGAGTTTTCCAGGCAGGGGGAGTGAATGGCCAGGGCAAAGATTCTGAGGCTGGAGCAACTCGGAGGCGGGTGGGGCGAGAGAAGGTAGGAGTGTGGAAAGGGGAAGGAAAAGTAGGGTATGAGGTTCGAGTGGCGGGCAGCAGGGCAGGTTGTGACCTGTAGGATCCTGTGGGTCATCACACACCCTGGCTTTCACCCTGGAGGCCACTGGAGGAGTGGCTCACCTAATCAGGATCACTCCATGCTCTGCTGAGGACCGCATGAGGTCGTCATGGGTGAAAGGAGACCAGGTATGCATTCCCAGACGTCCACTTGAGAGGTGATGGTGAGATGACCAAGGTTCCAGCAGTGACAGTGGAAAAGGACCTGGGTTTGGGATAGATTCTGAAGCTGGAGTCAGTAGGATTTGGTGATGGACTGGGCATGGGTTATGAACAAGAGGAGTCAAAGGTGGTTTGAAGGTCCTACCACACTGAAAGAATGCAGTTGGTATCAGATGGGAAACTCTGTGGAAGGAGTGTTGGTGGTGGGGGATAAGAGTTCACGGTCATTCCTCAGCCATTGTGCAAGCACGTGGTCAGGCACACGTGCTTAGGGCTTTGCCCGCCCTCCAGCACCCTGTTCATTTTGTTAATTGGACTTTCACTCCTCTGTGTCTTTCCTTCTGCTGCTAGTGTGCCCCAACTTCCATTCTACCATCCCTGGTGCATTTTACTTATTTTTAAAATCTTAGGCAAATGGTTATCTTTTTATGAACCTGCTGGTAACGCCCAGTGTCCAGTGTCAGATCTCCATCCTCTGAACATTCTCAGCCCCATCGTCCATGCCACCCCACAGGACTACATGCAGTCACCTTCCTTGAAAGGTAGATGCTCTCTCTTCATCTTTGGTGTCTCATAGGGCCCCTGAAACATGGAGCTGGACTTACTGATGGAGCAGCAGCTATACCAGGAGGTGATTGGCCACTCCACATCAGGTGGGCATCACAGATCTGGAGTCAGAGTCAACAGTTCAAACTTCTATAATTCAAAGTTCTTTTCATCCAGTGAAAAACTTCAGTGCCAGGGAGGGGACATCACTTCATCAAGGTCTTCTAGGGAATTGGAGGGCCAGATCAGGACTCATTAGAGTTCTATTTTTTTTTCCTCTCTCCCTTTGTGGTGCCAAGATGGAACTCAGGGCCTCACACATGCTAAGTGAGCACGCTACTACTGAGCTACATCCCTAGCCCCAGAGCTCTGCCTTTTAAACTAGTGTTCTTTCCCCTACACTCATAAAACTGAGCCAGGGGCAAATGGCACCTCCAAAACTAGATTCCAATTTGAGATTCTAATTGCTTAAGACTGAGGTCAAAGAGGGTATTTTTGAAACAGGCAGTCTTTTACTCGTAGAAGTCGGTCCTGGTACAATTACCAGAACCTCTTTAGAAAGCAACTTGGCAATATCCAATCAAACTTTAAATGAGCAAAACCTTTTACCCAGCAATCCATTTCTAGGTATTTGCCTTCAAACCAACTAGCCCATGTGAGAAACAACGTCTAGGCACAATTAGTCATTGTAGCAGTGTTTATAGTAACAAAATCCAGAAATAATCTCAAAGAACCCTGTTTGTTAGGGAGTGGCAAGATAAATTTTACCCATCCATTCACAGCTTGTGATTATAAAAAGGAATACAGTTGATTTTATGTGCTGGTATGAAAGCAGATCCAGGGGAAAAGGCAAAATACAGAACAGCATATTTATATAAGAAAGAGATGGGTGTGTGCATACTAATGTCAGTATATTCACAGTGTGTTTTTGGAAGGAAACACAAGAGATTGATACTAGCAAGTGTTGCAAGGAATAGAACTGGGGAGGGAAGTTTATCTTTTTATATTATACACGTGTATAATATTTCAATTTCTTGTTTCTGCATTACCTTTTTGATCAACACATTGGTTAATAGACTATATTTGTATCATTTAAAAACTAAATATTGCCAAAAACAAAAACAGAAAAGTGAAATAAAAAGCTGCCTCCTTCACCTTACATTTGAGCAGATTGAGCAAACCCACCATGCCTGAGGAAGGAGATCTATCAGCAGCCCCTTCCCTGAGGACAGTCGCTCATTTGGCTGTCACCTGCATGTTTATTCTTGCTGGTGACCGTTGATAAGTTGAGAAATGACTCCACCACCTAGGTGTCCCTGAGAGACCAGACTTCAGGAGGGGATCAAGGAAACGAGCTTCCACCTGGTGCTTCTGCCCTGGTCCCTTCAGGGTTGGGTCCCCGGCTTATGCATATGTGAGTCACCCACTTCTGATGAAGCAAGAGGACCCGGCATGGTGGCCATTAGTCCTGAGCCAGTGAATCAGAATCTCTGTGCTGAGGCTCAGGCAGCCCCATGGTATCTTTCTTTACATAAGTGCGCACACACGAGCGCGCGCGTGCGCGCACACACACACACACACACACACACACACACCAAGGTAGTTGTCGACCTTTCTAAGGACTTCCCTCTTCAAGTTGCAATGGAAATCCCTGACAATCATCAATCCCTAATATAGGGGCAGTTTCCTAATGGACTTCTTGATATGATGGTACACCGTGGGTCACCTGGATATGGGGAGGCAGGATACTGTCCCCCAAGATACCTGTGTTCTTCTCCCCCTGCTGTGTGTGTGTGGTGTTATCTTCCATGGCCAAAGGGACTTTGGGAGTGAGGGAAGATAGGGACAGTACTTTGACCATCAAGGGGTCCAAGCCAATCACATGAACCCTAAAAGGGATAGAATCTGACTTAGCTGAGGGCAGAGGGAAATGTGACCATAGAAGACAACCAGAGAAATGCTGGCTTTGAAGATAAGGGGACACAGCTCGGGAAAGTGAGCAGCTAGGAGTGATGCTAGGAGTGATGGGAAACTAGTCACACAGACTCTGTACAGAGGTGTTTCATATCAGCTTAACCAAGTGCATTCCCAGCACTGAGACTGCAGAAAATACCAGAACACTAGTTGGCCATAGGAGGAAACAACCAAACGCACTAAGGACGTAGTATGACCTTGAAACCACCTGGCCTGGATAGTTCAAAAAAACAGTGCCAAGGATAAACAGTCCAAGAGGGGCCATTTTAGGTTAAAATAAAGACATAACCAAAAGCAAGGTGTGCTTCTCTATTAGATCCTGATAAAACAGTCTGGAAAATACAGTCTTGAGACAAAAGGAGAATTTGAGTGTAGTTCATAGATTAGTTTAGATTATGGGATGATTGGTGATATTCTTAGGTATGATAATGTGATCAGTAGAAGAATGTTATTATCCCTGGGAAATACTTGCTAGAATACTGAGGGGGAAAGTCAGAATGAGGGAGAAAGAGATAAAGTGCATACAGCAAAACATGGACTCCTGGTCATTCTGGGTGGAGGACTTCTTTCAATGTTTGGTATATTTGAAGGTGTTCATCATTAGGAAGAAATTGACACAGGCAATGTCATTTTGAAACGTATTATCCATCTTGGAGCAAGAGCCACCTCACAGTCACTCCGACTCAGCCTGACCTAAACCCCAGACAATACTCCATTATGCAAAGAAACCCCAATACTGCATCATTATAAGAAAGGAAATTGATATCTAGAACTGAAATCCTGAAAAACACCTTATGAAGGTGACACCACAAGGACCTTTCCCTGACAACCCCTAGCAATAGCCTAATGGCAAAAATTAAACCTCCCTCACTCCCCCATGTATACCCAGGCTGTAGACAAAAGATAGGTTCCAGTCTCCACTCGGCCCACCTCTGCAGGTGAGCCCTGAGTAAACCTGTTACTGTTGACCTGCCTCTCCTCTCTATTTCCTTTATTTGGTTCTTTCGTTACATTCATAATGAAGGTTTATGTTTGTTTTGGGTTACTGTGGTCACCTGGGGCCTTGCACATACCAGGCAAACACTCTACCACAGAGACATATCCTCAGCTCTATAATAATGTTTGATGAAGTCTGAGGTGAGGAGGAACTCGATCTGTTGGAGAATTCAAAGACAGAACAGATCTTGAATTGCCTGTTCTGGCAAGTACTGCAGATCCTTGTGTGTTAGGTTTTGCAGTGTCTTTCATTCATGTCTTCTCTTCCTTCTTTATTTATTTTTCGATTCACCTACTTCTTGGGAATGAGACAGGAATCTCCTCTTACTAGGTCACGATGGTAGGGAGAGAGCTCCCTGGGACAAGAAAATGCTGGGGTTAATGCTGGCTAGCCCCCAGTGGGGAAGACCCTTTCGGGGTAAAGGCAGATCAGGTCAGAAGAGATCTTTGCAGGTCTACCTCCTCTGGGAACCACTGGGTGGTAAAAGAAAGGAAAACAATGGGAAAGACCTTCTGACCCCCACCCATGACCATGAAATGCAAGGTTGCATTTTCCTCCACTGTACAGTTCATCAAGCAGGTCTCATGACCATCTACCTGTCTGAGAAGGCAAATCACTCATTCTTCCTTTCAAATAATGTTTGCCAAACTCCTATCCTGTGTCAGGAGCCCATCTAGATGCTATGGGTTCACGGTGTTGATAGTGAAGTTCCTATCCTAATGGAGTTTATGGGAATGGGAATGGGAAATAAGCAAATAAAAAGCAAGCACAATAACATTTATAGTGGAAAATACTGCAAAGATAAGGAAGAAAGAATGGATAGAGATAGCTTAGTTGCTGTATTGGACATGGTGGTCAGGAGTGACCTCCAGAGAAGTTGAACTTTGATCAGAGACCAGAATTGTTACAAAAGCTCAGTCCTTGTCCCCAGTACCAATCCAATAATGAGAACACAGTTTTGAAAAAAAGGAAAAATAAGTTTTATTGCTTTGCTAGCAAAGGAGAAGCCCAGAGGACTCCTGACCCAGAGATTCTGGCCATCAAAGAGGTGATTCAAAGGCTATATTCCATATATTCTCTTTCCAGAGTTGAAATTCACTTGTTAGTTTGGGAGGTGGTTATTTCTGAGATCTTCTGGTGCCATCCCCAAGTCTGAATCACTTTGTTCCTGTGATGGGTGTATTCTCAAGGACAGATACCTCTGCCTTGGATGAGGAAGAAAGATAATCTTGTTTCCCTGAGATTAACAAGAGGGTGAGATTAGGGAGGAGTAAGGAGAGAGGAAGAGAAACAAAGATGTTTGTTTTAAAAGTAAGTCACAGGGGGCTGGGGTTGTGGCTCAGCGGTAGAGCACTTGCCTAGCACATGCAAGGCCCTGGGTTCCATCCTCAGCACCACATAAAAATAAATAAAGGTATTGTGTCCAACTACAATTAAAAAATAAATGTTAAAAAAAAGTAAGTCACAGTGGATCTAAGAAGTAGGTTCCCTTCCTATGGTTAGGTGTGGGATTTTTTTCCAAACCAATTAGTAGAGTTTCTAATGGACTAAACTTAAAAAGGAAGCCCAAGGAAACAGAAATCGGTACATCCAAAATCCAGGGAGCTTGTGAAGGATCTATCTGAATCTGTAGGTACCATCCTTTTGAGAAGCGAAGATAAAATGTAAGGAGGGTTTTGAGCTTTTCAAGATGCTGGAATAGAGGAGGTCGCTTTCCTGGCTGTGGAATGAAACCAAAAAAGTGGGCAGGCAGCTTCTCAGCAAGGTGGGTGGACAAAAACAAGGGAGGGATCGGGGACTCAGGAGCTTGGATATAATAAAATAAGGAAGAAATCCCAGCAGAACAGCCCTGCTGTGGCTGGGCAGGAAGCACGAGCCAGAGCGGTCCCTCTGTGAGCAAAGTAGAAAGATAAGCAAATTAAAGGAACTCAGGATTTTGTGAAGCCAAGGCGTGTCTGGGTACGGAGTGTTTAGAGATCAAGGACATTGCCCAGCAAACCTGAAAGACACACTGCACAATATTCGTGTGCGGGGAAAGAAGCTGCCATCTCTCCAGGTGTTGTGCAGAGGACCAAGGAAGGAACCATTTTACAGCCACTGTGCAGGGCCCTGCAGCTGAAGACACCAATCCCTGACAAACCCAAGTTTGGCCTGAAATACAGGCACAGTAAACACTCACTGCATGACACAGAGTGTGCTTAAGTGACTAGGAGAAAGTCAAATGTGGAGAGAGGTTTACACAGGAGAAAAGTGGTTGAAGAAACCCACCTGGCTCTACCCCTCCCCCTCCAATCCGAATGCTTTCGGGACCACCTGGGAGAGACACATCTGGCCCAGAACTGAGACCAGGAAATATGGGGTCTAAAGATGATGTAGAGGACTAAGTATTGGGTGCCCCACCCCACGAGTGGAACTCAGAGGAGATTCTGGGGTACAGTCTTCAATCATGGACCAGCAAGTCCTGGGCTCTGGAGGTGCACTGATTTAAAATCTCTAGACCAACTGGCATTCAGTGAAGAGCCTGGAGCCCACCTAAACCTAAATCCCACCTCCAGGAATCCTGCCTATGGGATTACCTCTCACTCCAGCCATCCAGAGGATGGAGCATCACACTCCACACTACTTACAACTTCTGAGAAGAGAAGCTGAAACTACTTTGAACTCTAGCGGAAAGAATTCTTTAGCATTTCATCAATTTTTTTAATTCTTTTCTTTTTCTCTGTTTAATTGTGACCTTTATATATTAATTGTGACATTTGTATATATCCATATTTTTTTCTCTTTTCTAGCATTTTTGAAACCAGTTATTTTTCATGGATTAGTTTTTGTGAACTAGGATGTTTGATTAGAATAGGTTAGTTTTGTTGTATACTCTTTTATTTTTATTTTTGATTTTTTAAAATTTTTACTTTATAGACTCATATTTTTTCTCCTACCTGTTTCCGTTGATTCTCTCTTTTCTTCTGCTAACAGCCAAACTCTGTTGTTCTCCCTTTCACTCTTTCCTTAACTTTTTACTTCTTCTCTCCTCCTCTCTCATAATCACCACATCCTGTATCACTTCAATTCTCTTTCTGTCCATTTGAAATTATAAACAACCCTTTTGCAAACTTGCTTTTATTGTAGTCAGTAAATGATCATATCATTTCTATTTATTGTGCTAATTAAAATTGTAGACAACATAGTAGGAACTATTTGATTTAATGCTATACATAGTTTGCATTGGTTGTTGTTATTATTGGTCTCCCCCTAAACACTGAGGTCCTGGAAACCTTCAGGGAGACTATAAGTCTACAGTGTAGAAACTCTACTGCCTTAGATCCATACTATAAGATGTGTAGACACACAAAGTTACAATAGACCCACACCAAGGCATGATATAATTAAAAAAAAAACATGAAAAAGCAAGGGAACAAATTGTCACAAACAAACCAAAATAAGCCAATAACAGAATCCATTGACACTACAGTGGAAGAAATGTCTGAGAAGGAGTTTAGTATGTACATAGTTAAACTGATCTGTGAATTAAAGGACAGTATAAGAAATGAAATCAGAGAGAAGTGAAAGATCACTTCAATAAAGAGGCAGAGATTCTAAAAAAAAAAAAAAGCTGGAATCCTTGAAATAAAGAAACAAACAAACAAACAAACAAATTAAATATTGAATAGAAAGCATCACCAATAGACTAAGCCACTTGGAAAATAGAACCTCAAGCAATGAATACAAAATATATAATCTTCAAAATAAAGTTAGCTATGGAGAGAAGATGTTAAGAAACTATGAACAGAACTTTCAAGAACTATGAGATAACAAGACAAGACCAAATTTAAGATTTATCAGGATAGATGAAAATACCGAGATATAAACCAATGGAATGCCCAATCTTTTCAATGAAATCATATCAAAAATTTTCCCAAACTGAAAGAATGAAATGGAAAATCAAATACAAGAGGCTTACAGGACCTCAAATGTATAAAGTTACATCAGACCCACACCAAGACACAATATAATAAAAATGCCTAACATACAGAATAAAGATAGAATTTTAAAGGCTACAAAGAGAAAAATATCAGATTACATATGGGGAAAACCAATTTGGATCTTGGCTGATTTCTCAATCCAGACTCTCAAAGTGAGGAGGTCCTGGAATAACATATACCAAAGTCTGAAAGAAAATAGATGCCAATCAAGAATCCTATATCAAGCAAAATTAAGCTTCAGATTTGAAGATAAAGTAAAAACCTTCCATGATAAACAAAAATTAAAAGAATTTGCAACTAGAAAGACTTCACTACAGAATATTCTCAAGAAAATATTCCATGAAGATAAAAATAAAACAAAAAGTGAAAACCAGCAAAAGGAGGAACTACACTAAAAAAATAGTCAATCAAAGGAGAAACTAATTCAAATTAAAAACTAGAAATAAACCCAAATGACCTGGAATTCAAATCATACCTCTATAATAACTGAACATTAAGGGTCTAAACTCATCAATCAAAAGACAGACTGACAGATTGGATTAAAAAACAATATCCAACCATATGCTGTCTTCAAGAGACTCACCTCATAGGCAAAAAAAAAAAAAATCCACAGACTGACAGTGAACGAATGGGAAAAAACACATCATTCATATGAATTTCATAAACATGCAGGGGGTTCTATTCTCATATCAGAAAAAGTGGGCTTCAAGCCAAAGTCAATCAGAAGAGACAGAGAAGGACATTTCACACTGCTTAAAGGAATTATACATCAACAAGACATAACATTCATAAGTATTTATTCCCCAAACAATGGAGCAACTATGTACATCAAACAAACCTTTTCTTCTCAGTTTCAAGGGTCAAATAGACCAAAACACAATAATACTGGGTAACTTTAACATGCCTCTGTCATCACTGGATAGACCCTCCAAACAAAAACTAAATAAACATGCTAAAGAAGTAAAAAATAAAACTGATAATTTAGACTTAACAGACATATATATTTTCTCCATCAATGACTGAATACATTTTCTTCTCAGCAGCACATAGATCTTTCTCTAATATAGACCATGTTATGTATGTTATCACATATGTTGGTATACAATTGTAATATTACATTAATATATTTTTAGCATCTGTAGGGTTATTTTGATAGTTACCTTTCCATGAATATTAATATTTTTGTGGGGTTTTTTTTTGTTTTTTTCTTGATTCGACTTTTTTTATTTTTGTCAAATTTTAGCTCTATTATTACCTTTCAATTTCATATTTCTTCTCTTACTCTTATTTTGTCCTTCCTACTACATAATCTGAAAATAATTTCTTATATTCTAGCTTTTTTTTCTGATACAAGTTCTTTAAGTTACAAATGTTGATCTGAGGACCATTTCATCCCAGAGATCCTGATATTTTAAGCTTTTATTATCACTTAGTTCAAATCACTTTTGATTTACTTTTCTTGTGCTTTTTTCCCTGGCTTCTGAGATATTTATAAGTGTACCATTTAATTTTGAAATAGTTGACATGTAGGGGTGGGGTTCTATATATCTTAAGGTGATTGATTTCTAATGTAATAAATCATCCAGGAAACACAGTGTGCATGATTTCAAATTTTTAAAAAAGTAATGGAAATGCTTTTTATATTGATCATATTGATTGCATACATGTCAAAAACTGATCAAATTACATGCTTATGTACATTTTAATGTACTTAAATTTTACTTCAATAAAGCTATGGGGGGAAATGAGTCACAGTGGCAGAGCAGCAAAGGCTGTGTTCATAGCATAAAGTGGACCATTGTAACAAAGTGAGGAGGCTCAACCTTGGAGGGGTGTGTGGGGAAGGGATAGTACCAGTGGTGTTGCTGCTGGTTACCGTCCAGGGTGTGCCCAAGCAATGGGACCCTGTGGCAGGAAAGAGTAGGAAAAGAGGCTGTGGGTAATAATTTTAAAATGAATTTTAAAAATAATTTTAAAATGAATTTTCCTCTGGTTCTGGCACAGAGCTTCTTAAACCTTTGGAATTTCCTGAGTGACTGAGGAGCATCTTTTGTTATTCCTGATGTGTTTATATTAATTATATTATATTAATTCATGGGTCCCTCTAGACAGCTTCATAATGGGGGTTGGTCACCAGAAGATTAAGCTTTGACTAAAAGCTTGGAACTTGCCCCCTCACTTCCACCCAGACCTTGACTTTGGGGAGGTGAGAGGTAGAAATTGAATTCAGTCACCAATGACCAATAATTTAATCAGTCATACCTGTATGATAAGACCTTCATGAACACCCCTAAACAATCCGTTGGGGAGCTTCCAAGTTGACGAACACCTTCACCTGCCAGGAGGGTGCCGTACCCCAACTCCATGGAGAGAGAGGCTCCTGGACTCAGCACCCTTTCAGACTCACTTTAGGTACCCTTCATCTGTCTCTTCATTTGTGTCCTTCATAATAAACCACAATAGTAAGTAGAGCACTTTCCTGGTTATGTGGGTGGTTCTAGGAGATTATTAAAGTGGAGGGGTGTAGTGTTGGTGGTTGTAGAGGAGAACCATGGACTGAAGCAATTGTGGGGTCCACGGTGACCAGTTCTTCCAATCCCACAGGCAGGATTTCAAGTGGGTCAGTTGCACAGAGTAATAAGTTTACTAGATGAACTGAGATGAGCAGGATCACTGCCCGGTACAGGCACTGAGTGGACGTGGACGACTTCACCAGGAATGAAGGGCACGACTGCCATAGAGTCTGGGTTCTTAAGGATTTGGGTCCCTTTCTTCTTGCCTCGGTGTCTCATACCCCCATAAGTGGATTATTACCCTTTGTCTACCCCTCAGCAAATTTTCTCTGTGAGGGTCATGATGACCTGGTCACAGGGGGAGGATCAAGAAAATCCTGATCAAAAGAGACAGCTGTGAAGGATCTTGAAACAGAAGTCTCTTAAGGGGTATCACGAATGTTTTGGTTTGGATGTGAGGTGTCCCCCAAAAGCTCATATGTGAGATAATGCAAGAAGGTTCAGAGGAGAAATGATTGGATTATGAGAGTCTTAACCCAGTCAGTGAATTAATCCCCTGATAGAAATTAACTGAGTGGTAATAGAAGTGGTGGGGTGTGGCTGGAGGAGGTGGAAATTTCGGACATGCTTTGGGGTATGTATTAGACCTCTCTCTCCGCTTCCTGATCACCACCGGAGCTGCTTCCCTCTGCCACACTCTTCTGCCTCACCTAGAGCCGTGAGGAATAGAGCCGGCTGTCTATGAACTCAGGCCTCTGAAACCGAGAGCCCTCTAATAGATTTCTACTCCCCTAAAATTGTTTTGGTCAACTCTTTAAGTTGCAGCAGTGAAAAATCTGACTATAACAATGACTGTGGCTGGAGAGGTTTGATATACCATTTATCCCCAGTTTTCTGTGACTTATGGGCTTTCTTTGACATACATGTCTGAGGTCCTCCTTGTAAGTCACTGCCCTTCTCTGTCCTCCCCCGACCCACCTGTTCATGGCTGAACTATCTACCTGTATTAGTCAGCTCTATGTTGCTGTGGGCAAAATCCCCAACAGGAGGAAAAGTTTATTTTGAGCTCACAGTTTCAGAGGTTTAGTCCGTGGTTGGCCTGCTCCATAGCTTTGGAGCTGGAGATTAGGCAGAACATCACGGTGAAGGGCAGCTACAGAGAAAAGCATAGTGGGAGTGGGAGAAGGGGCCTTAGGGGAGGTACACCTTTCCAGTGCACGCCCCTAGTGACTCACCTGCTCCAGCCATGCCCCACCTACCTCCAGTTACCACCCAGTTAGTTACTCCATTCAAACTAAGATGGACTGGATTATGGATTAGGTATCTCATAATCTAATCATTTCACCTCCAAAGGATCCTGCATTATTAACACAAAGGCTTTAGGGGACACTTCATATCTAAACCATAACAGGCTAACATTTACAACTAAGTGAGACAGAAGTGTGTGTCACCTGAGAACCTGATATTTGCAACTGGCATCTGAAGTGGGGCAGTCTAGTGGGATTGAGCCCTTAATCCTATGAAGACAGTGTCAAAATGGAATTGAGGACCCAAGTTAGAGTCAAAGAAAAAAACCTTTAGAGGTGGAGGATGGCCAGAGATCAGATTGTGAAGCAGGTAGATTCTAAAAAGAAATTCTATCGTTAGTAATTGTTTTATTATTTGTATTTCCTGAAGTGTCAACTCCATAAGCATCTCTCTATGTATGTCAATTCCTTTATCTTCAACATGCACAATGATCCTTCGAGATTAGTATCATTATATCCATTTTACAATGAAGATAAAACTAAGGCTTGGAGGCCATAGGTAATTCACACCAGGTCAACATGTCAGAGTGGATGAAGTGAGGTTTCAGTTCTAGAAGCTGTTACAGTCTGTGTCTGGCAGGGGAAGAATCAGGGTGAGAGTGCTGGGGTCTCCCCCTGGCTGCACATAGATTCTTTGAGTGGCAGCAATGGGAGTGTGCATGGGAGAAGTTTGGAATACCTTCTGGGACGTGGCCGAAAGGCACTCGAGAAGTCAAAACAAATGTGACTCTCCAGACTACAGCAGGGGTTTTATAAAAAATGGGTGACGTTATTAAAATAGACTGCATGTTTCCTTTTTCATTCCTTTAGAGCACATTTCCCTGTGGCTCCAGATCCCAATGGGTCGGTGGGTTTTCTGGTTTGGGAGGAGGGCTAATTGTAAGTCATTTCTTGGCCTGAATGTCAAAATGGAGTTTCTAGTCCCTGCTATAAAGTTCTTCTTTACTTACAAAGAGCCCAGCCTGTGCCTGGGATCCCAGTGACCTCACAAGCCAGAGGGAGACCTGGGATAGGAAGGAAGCAAGCCTTGGAACAGGAAGAGGAAAACCAAGAAGAAGGTAAAGGGGTCAGAACAAGTGTCCTAGCTGTCCCCTCAGGATCGATGCCCCTGAGAGTGGAGGTGGGAGAAGGACAGTAGGAACACTTCTCCAAAGGTTAGGAGGGAATATAAAAGGTCTTTAATTCTTACTTTTCCCACCTTTGCTCGGGCAGATTGCAAGACTCTAAGAGAGGGCCTCTCTGCAGCATGGTGCCCACAGTAGGGTGGCCATGGCTGACAGGCTTTCCATCAGGGAAATGGAAAAGCACTTTTTATGTAAACTTTCAAACCCTTCCTAAAGTTTAAGGAATTTTCAGACTTACTGTCCAGAAATTTATAGTCAATAGCCAATCTGTACCACAGCAGCTAATAAACCTGCTTCCTGAAAATTCCTCAGGTGTCCATCCAGCCTCATCTGTCCTACATCAACACCTGAAGTCATGCAGCTGGGGAGTCCTGGGCAGCTTTTCAGGGTCCTAACTGGGACGTCCCAAACAGAGTGTTCTCTCCACAGGTGAGACTCCAAGGTCTTCTTCCATGTGGGGTTTCTTAAATACAGGTTAGAACAAAGAAAGTCCTGTTCTAACAACCTGTGTGACCTAGTAATGTCCTCACGGACACTTCATCCATCCATGCCCCAAGGACTGGCCCCATCTCCAAGGGAGGGAGGGAAGGAGGGAGGGAGTGCCTTGAGATGAGTGAAGGATTCCGAGTTCTTGAGAGTGAGCCAAACCCACCAAGAAGCCAGCCTTGTTTCCACGTTCCACCAGGGAGATGGGAAGGTCACACAGGTGCCGACTGGGAAGATCTTGAATATTTTCCTTCGCCCTTTATCTGGCCACAGGTTGGAGGGCTTTGGGATCAGTCCTGGGAACTCTAATCCAGTCATTGTCACTCCCACCTCCCAAAGTACCAAAAAACTAATCTCTCCTCTAAGACCAGACTCATGGACCCAAGTGGCCATTTGTCCTATCACGTGGGTGTCTAACAGAAAATGTGTCAAGGATGAGTTGGCCTGAGAATGGGACCAACAGAGAGGACCGCAGACTTGGGAAGCGGAGAGAGGAATGGTAGTGATAGATCTTTCCCTACTCACATCTCTACACCAGAGGATGGAACAGGGAGCCTTTGGTTCCAGCCACAGCTGGATGAGAATCCTTGCAGCACCGTAACCCAACAAAATCTATTCTTTTTTTTTTTTTTAAAAGAGAGACAGAGAGAGAATTTTTTTAATATTTATTTTTTTTAGTTATCGGCGGACACAACATCTTTGTTGGTATGTGGTGCTAAGGATCGAACTCGGGCCGCACGCATGCCAGGCGAGCACGCTACCGCTTGAGCCACATCTCCAGCCCCCAAATCTATTCTTTTTAATTTTTTCCTCCTGAAAATCCAATCCCTTTCATCATGGTAACCAAAGCCACCACACCGGCTTGCTGCCTTCCTTGACATGACCTTGGCACTGTGCTGTCTGCACAGCATGACTCTTCTCTGCAAGACAAACTTTTTGCTTGATTGTCCCTTGAAAACTCCCAGCAAAAACACCACTGCATGATAATTCAATGAGCTCTTGATCAATAATTGCTGCTCATGCTTTAAAGATGCTGAGTGGCAAAAACCGAAATCCACAGTCACTTCATCCATGTGGCTTTAGTAAACTAGGAAACTTGTCTAGGAAGAGAAAAAGACTGTGTAGCTCATGTCAGGAACACCCCGAGAAACGGATGAGACTGATATGGCAATAACTGGCATCATTGTTTATCCTCCAGGTCCAGCCTAACCTTCTCCTGGGAACCACTCATTTGCTGTATCCAACAATCCTAGAGGACTGTGCTGTAAGTCCTACCCCATCCTAGTCCTTCCCCTCCCTCCCTCCCTCCCTCCCTCCCTCCCTTCCTTCCTTCCTTCCTTCCTTCCTTCCTTCCATCCTTCCTTCCTTCCTTCCTTCCTTCCTTCCTTCCTCAGGGCCCAGCTGAGACAGCTGATTCTAGATTTTAATCAGTAGAATTTCCTCACAGGGTAGAGCAGCTTACAACGGCTGAAGGAAGGAGAAAAGGAAGGAAGGAAGGAAGGATGGCCATAGGAAAAAGAAGGGGAGATAATGACAACACACTGAAATCATTCTTTGATGTAATCAGAAAGATGGAGAAAAGAACTTTCAGGGCGTCGTTTTTCTTACCACAATATGTGGTGTTATGCTCGTTCTGGGAATGACTACTGCAAACCGTAGAAGTCTCCTCCCATGAATAGAGACACGGACCTCTAAGGCAGAGGCCCTGTTTTTGAAGAGAGGGATTCTGTGGCCAGAGTTAAAACCAAGAAAGCCTGTGTGCGTGTGTGAATGGGACGGGGGTGGGGGGCTGCCTGCTCTGCAAAGCCAGCCCTTTCCTCTGCTTTCCCTAAAAGCCTCTCAATAAAATCTACCTCAGATGCCATGCAACTGTACGGAGTGTGTGTGAGATTTACAGGCCACCACGCTTACGGAACCAGATTGAAAGGGAAAAGGCCCTTTAATAGCGTGGCAGGCAGGTGGCTGGGAGCAGGCTAGCATCTGAAGAGCTTTCCAGCACCTGAATTTTGGAAGTACAGAGTTTATAAAAGCAAAAATTACAAAACCCACAAGGACAGATCAGAAAAGATTGAGACAGACATTTTGATTACATGAGAGAATTGTTTTGATCATCTATCTCAGAGTCATTTTTCTCTTTAAACATCAAGGCCATCATCAGGAACGTGGGAAGGTGCTTCTGTACTGTGGACATAGATGCACACGCTGTCGGGAGGCCGAGAAGAAAACATTGTCAGCAAGCACAACGTGGAGTCAGGTCAGAACAAAACGGGAGTGACTTTGGTTCTTTTCCATTTCACAACGAGTTCCTTACAGCTGTGAAAACGTGCCAAGTCGAGCTTCAAAGTTGCTATTCGGTAAAAACAAAATCAGACCAGCACATGGGTCATAAACGCTTTTTTTTCTTTTTCTTTTTCTTTTTTTTAAGCAATTATTGAATACAATTAGGACCCAGCTCTGCTCGAGCTTTGGGATCCGTTTCCTCCCCTCCTGGAGCCCTTGAGGATGAGCTGTGTTCCACAGAACAAATGCCTTTTCATACAGTAATCCTGTTTCATTTTAGAGTAAAAAAAATAATAATAATAATTATAAAATGCCACTGTGTCCTTAAAACAGCTGTAGTGAATGAGTTTCACTAGTAGGTGGCTTTCTCTAAACCAATCCTGGAAGTTCCAAGTTGGAGAAGTCAAGGGAGCAGTGCCATCTGGGTTAGGGAGTCAAGGTCCTCTGTACTCCAGTAGCCCTGGCGTCCGTCACTGGTGTACCTCTGTCATTGCTTGAGAGCACAGCTGCCTAAATCCAGCAGATAGATCCATCCATCAGTAGTTCTGAGTAGGAGCCAACCAGTGTATTAGTGTTCAATGAGAATCTCAGCTCTGACATTTACAGGTGAATCAGATGACCCCCTGGCGGCCTATTGTTCTCTAGATGATTCTTGGATTATAAAAGTTTCCTCATGTAGGAAACCCAGAGGGAAATACCAAGCAGTCAAGCTTGTACAGAGCATGTTTGAGCATGAAGGTAGCTGATACCAAGCCTCTCTGCCCACCAGGCCTTCAGGGCAGGGTTCAAACGACTTCTCCTGGAAACCCGTAGTGATTCATTTGCTTTAATCAGGTGCCCCACGTCCTACCGAGTAACTGCCATGATTAAAGGAAGTCTGTTTTGCGTAAACCGGAGGCATCTCTTAATAGTCTTTCAACCCTGGCGCTGAACTGAATAAAGAATGTGTCATTATGCTTCCTAGAAGCCAGCGGAGCCAAAAGAGAGAAGACATCTTAATCATTGTCATCGTCGTCATCACTAAAAGTCCCTCTTAACTAATCTCAAAGTTTGCTCACATTTCCAAATGTCCCATATTAATGCACCATATATCCATGCCCTTGGCAAACATTTGTTGCTCATATGTGATGACAACACTTATGTTGCCCTCACCATGGAAAAACTGGTAGAGGCTTACAAGCCAGTGGACCATCTGAGCCCAAGATGCGCCACTGCGCCAAGAAGGTAAGGAGAGACTTCCTGGAAGAGCCACAGTTGGGGCTGAGCAATGAGGGCTGGGTGCATGAGTCAGGTAGGGGTGCCAGGGAACTGGGGTGCAGCCAGAGAGAGGAACACACAGAAAGGATGAGAGCTGGGAAAGGATCTAGAAAGGAAAGATCTGGGGAACAAAAACAAGAATAGCCGATGATCAGCGTGACCTG
Organism: Spermophilus citellus; assembly: GCF_964194105.1. Taxonomy (NCBI): domain Eukaryota; kingdom Metazoa; phylum Chordata; class Mammalia; order Rodentia; family Sciuridae; genus Spermophilus; species Spermophilus citellus. Next base: position 11,132,563 of record NC_138189.1, on the reverse strand, counting down.
AGGGACAAACCTGGGGGGCATGGTAGGAGAAAAGCTTAATCTGAAAGCAGTGGGGGACTATTTAAGGAATCGGAATTAACTTGGTTCCCTAAGTACTACATAAAGTGGTAGTAAGATCCAACAGTAAGAGCCATCTCACTGCAATTTAGAGGAAAAGCAAAACTAAAACCACAATGCAGTTCCTCCTCTCAACCACCAGGTGGGCAAAAATGCAAAGGAGAAAGCCGAGTGTTGGCAAGGATGTGGAGCCACCAGAACTCTCATACACTGAGGGAGTGTCTACTGCGGCCCTGACTCTAGAAAGTTTTTTGGTAGTAGCAACTAAAACGGAGCACATGTACTCAGCAATTCACTCCCTAATCACACCCAGTAGGAATACACACATACTAAGCTCACCAAGAGGCACACAGGGAAACACATGAGCAGTATTCATAACCCAAAGCTGGAAATTACTCAAATGCCCATCCCAGAAGCAAATTATGTCAACAAATTATGACATATTCACATGATAAAATACTGGATAGTAATCAAAATGAGGAAATTGCAGCAATGAAAATGACAGTCACAAACACAATACTGAGCTGAAGAAGCCACAAAAGAATGTGTGGTGTGATTCCATTTGCATAGAATTCAGAAAGAGGCAAAAATACTGGAAAGGAGACCAAATCTGTGGGGCACTTGGGGTGTTGTTACTGGAAAGGGCATGAAGGATGCTTCTTCAGTAGTGCATATGTTTTATTTCTTATAAGTTTTATTTTTTAAATTCTATTTTTATTATTGTTGTTATTATTATTATTTGGCTGTTTGGAGATTGAACCCAGGGCCTCACGCATGCTAGGCAAGTGCTCTATCACTGAGATATGCTCTCAACTCCAGTATTATTTTATTTTTAATTGACAAATAACAATTATATATATATATATTTATGGGATATACGTTTTGATTCATGTATACATTGTGGAATGATCCCCTGGACTAATTAGCATATCCATCATCTCAAATATTTATCATTTATTTGTGATAAGAATATTCAAAATCCTCTCCTTTGGTAATTTTAAAATATACTTTACTGTTCCCTATGGTCACTTTCTGCCCACTAGAATGCCAGATCTTATTTCTCCTATCCAACTTAGGATCATCAGTCAACCTTTCCCATTTCCCACCACTCTCCACAGCCTCTGATGACCACCATTTTACTCTCAAATTCCATGAATTCAATGTTTTTATATTCCACATATGAGTAAGATCATATGCTATGTGTCTTTCTGTTCCTGGTTTATTTTACTTAACATAACATATTAGTCAGTTTTTATTACTATGACCAAAATAGCTGACAAAAACAGCTTAGAGGAGGGAAAGTTTATTGTGGCTTAGTTCCAGAAGTTTAGTCCCTGATTGGCCAGTCCCATTGCTCTGGGCTTAAGGTGAGGCAAAACATCATGGCAGAAGGAATTGGTGGAGGAGTGCTTCTCAGCTCATGGCAGCCAAGAGAGAGAGAGAGGAGGAGGAGGAGAGGGAGAGGGAAAGAAACAGAGAGACAGAGAATGAATAAGGAAAAGGGACCACAGGGCAGATGTCCCCTTTCAGGGCATATCCCCAGTGATCCACCTCCTCCATCCATGCTCCATGTGTACAGTTACCACCCAGTCAGTCCACCAAAACTAGGATGGACTGATTAGCTAATGGCTTTCATAATCCAATCATTTCACCTCTGAACATTCCTGCATTAATACAAGAGCTCTTGGGGGACTACTAGTACATATCCAAACCATAATGCATTAAGTCCTCTAAGTTTATCCATGTTGTCACAAATGATCGAATTCCTATAATTTGAAGACTGAACAGTATTTCATTGTGTATATAGTAGAAACTTGTGTATATAGCATATAGTTTTTAAAATTCACCCATCCATTAACCAACACTTTGGTTGATTCCATATCTTGGCTAGTGTGAATAATGTTACAATAACCGTGGAGGGCAGAAAACTCTTTGACTTACTGATTTCAGTTCCTTTGGTGTATACTCTTAAATGAATTACCAGATCATGTGGTAGTTCTATTTTCAGTTTTTCAAGGAAGCTCCATAACGTTTTCCACAATGGTTGTACTAACTTATATTTCCACCAACAATTGTGTAAGAGTTCCTTTTTCCACATCCATATCAACAGTTGCTATGCTTCATTTTTTTTAATGCTAGCCAAACTAACAAGTGTAAAGTGATATTGTTGTCATTTTCATTTGCACTTCTCTATTGATTACAGATATTGGGCATTTTTTCATATATCATTGTCCATCTGGATGTCTTCTTTTGAAAAAAAAAATCTACTCAAGTCTTTTATCCATTTTTAAAAGGGTAATTTGTTTTCTTGTTATTGTATAGCTTATTTTCTTTCCATGTTTTAGATACTGGTCCCTTATTCAATGTATGATTTGCAAATGTTTTCTCCCAATCTATGGGTTGTCTGTCCACTTAATTGTTTCCTTTGCTGTACAAAGACTTTTTGGTGTAATGCAATCCTGTTTGTCTATTTTTGTTTTTGTTGCCTGTGCAAAACATTTCTTGACCTGGGTGCTTGATACATGGGTTTCCTTATCTAAATAATAACTCATCAAGTTATTATTTGTGCATTTTCCTGCATGTATGTTACAATAAAATAAAAATCTGTCTTTCCCCCACTCCACCAAAAAGAAAGAAAGAAAGAAAGAATCAAAAACACAGAAGAAGTAAAGAAAACAGAAGTTGTCAACACATGGAATGTGTTGCTAGAGACCAGAGGAGTGTCTTCTGCAGAGAGGGGTGTCAGTACAGAGGTGATCAAAGGAGGCCAGCCAACAGGTGGTGTTTGCAGCTCTTCATGGTGTTTTTAACATTGGTAAATTTTCACCAACATCTAAAATATTTCACATAAACAATGAAAGCCCCTTACTCCTAGATTCTCCAAAAGATTTTTAAAGTCTATCAATACCACAGGGCACATGGCAATTATTAGAGGAGCTACACATGACTGTCCCTCTCTGTGGCAGTCCCTGCCACCTGCTCCACTCACCAATGTCACCTACCCTGTTGGCATCTAAGTTAGTGTGGATGGATCTACTGATTCAGGAACTCACAGAAGCTTGGCTTCTGATTCCTGTGTATTGTACTCACCAATTTGAGGCAACATCTTTCGGCCCAAGTGGACCATGGAGTGAATGAGATGAACACCCTGCTCACTAAAGGCTCTAAGAAAACATGAGTCTATTCAGGAATGAGCCAGGGATTTGTACACCTGGAGTATGTGAGCCACAGAAAACCATGGTGGGGGCATAGGTGTACCCATGGAGGCAAAGGCAGCTAGAGGGTTTTAAGGCAAGTGAAAAAAACACAAGCTGTTTTGAAGCAATAATTTGGGGTACAAGGATTAATAACACGAGTAGCATCGGTCCAAGATGAACAGGAAGTTACTGGGCAGATGTCCTCAGAGAAGTGTCCTTTGTGTAAGGCTGTAGTCACCTTGGGCAAGGTTGGGGTTCTCACAGAGTCCTTGTAATGGTTTTTATGCCTGTGTGTGGATGACAGCCCTATCATCAAGGCCTCACAACTACCTTTTATTAGGGTTTGATAGGAGTGAGTCTGTTTTGATTCTGACGTCTTCCACACCTTGCAACACTCAGCTTGAGGCTTTGGAGGGAGGGCCTATTTGTGTGATGCTGTCTCCTAATCTCTGGCAGCATAGCTCACACAGAATAATCTGACAGAAGCCCAAGTTCATTTCAATTGCACTTCTTTTAATTCCACCAGGTACATTTACGCAGTTTGGATCCAAAGCAGAAAGCCTGTTGGAAGGTAGAGGAGTCACCCATAGTGGAAGCCAGAGTGAAGTGGCTTAGGAGAGCAGGATTGGAGGCAACCTTCTTGGGCTGCGTCCCAGTTCTGTCAGACAGTGTGTGACTTCAGGCCAGGTAATAGATCCCTCTGCACCTGTGTTCTCAGCCACAAAATGAAGACATCATTTTGAGCATTTAGAACAATCCCTGGTTCAATGGTGCACAGGTTTAATAAGTTTTTGTGAATTTTATCAATGAAGTTTTCTTATGATTTTGCTCAAGACTTTTTTTGGGTGCAAGGAATAGAACATTTACAGCATGAGTTGAAAGGAGGGGGCAGCAGGACAGGGTGCAGTCTTAAGTAGAGAGTGCATTAATGAATCCATTGCTGCATACAAACTATCCAAAATTTAGAGATTTAAAACTACCACCACTGATTTGCTCATGATTTTCTGGGTATGCATTTCGGGTTGGGTTCACCGGGCAGCTCTTCTATGGTCCCTTTCTGGGGTCACTCACATGGCTGCTTGGCTGGGGCTGGGGGGTACCAGGTGGCCTCATGCATGTGACTGGGGGTTGAAGTTGGGTGGCCACCAGCAGGGCCCTCAGCCAGTACCCCATCCAACTCCAGAGGCAGGAGATTGAGGCTTCACACAGCAGCAGGATTCTCAGAACGTTGTGTGAGGGCAGAAGCTGCAAAGCCCTTGAGGTCCATGGACAGAAACTACCCAAGATGACTCTGCCACATTCTACCCATCAAAGCTAGTCACCAAGCCAGCCCAGATTCAAGCATTGGGAAACAGACACCTTCTTTGGCAGCAGGATGTATCAGTCAGCCCAGGCTGCCATAAAAAAAGGCCACTAACTGAGTGGCTTACACCACGGAAATTCATTTCTAACAGTTCTGGAGGCTGGGAAGTCCAAGGTCAAGGTGTCTGCCAGGCTGGTTTCACTCTGAGGCCTCTTCTCTAGCTGTTGGCTGGTTGGCAACTGTCTCGATCTCTTCTTTTGCCTGTGTAGGTAGAAAGAGAACTGTCAGGCATGTCTTCTCATGAGAACCCCAAGCCTCTCAAATTAGGGCCCCTCAAGACCTCATTCAACCTTAACCACTTCTGCAGAGGCTCATCTTCAAATATAGTCACACCAAGGGATAGAGCTTCAATGTATGCATGAATGAACTATTCAATGTATGCAATGTATGAATTATTCCCTCTGCAAAGAATTTGTGTCCATTTTAATGTGCCACTTGAAGGATGCTCTGGTCACTCGAGGGTAGGGAAAACAGTGAGCACCAAGAGGACACAGAGCAGGACCCTGGAAATGCAGCCGAGTCTGCCTCTCTCTACCTTTCTGACTCAGAGCTTGGGCTCTGTTCTCTTCTCTCTCAACTGGGTGTCTCTGTTGCCTGTTGGCAAAGAAAAGTGGAATCATGTCATTTTCAGGAAAATGGATGAAACTTGAGACCATAACTCCAAAGGTCAGTGGGAGAGGAAGGTGGGGGTGACTGCAAGAACAGCAAAGGTAGACCACCAGAAAAGAGGAGGGGAACATGGGGAAGGAGGAAGGGAGGGAACAGGAGTTGCTGGGGAGGGATATTGAAAAAATTATATTGTTACATTGTGTGCATGGATGAGTGTGTGACAACAAATCCCACCATCACATACAATTATAATGTACTAATAAAAAATGTGGGGGCTGGGGTTGTGGCTCAGTGGTAAGGCGCTCGCCTAGTACAAGCGAGGCCCTGGGTTCAATCCTCAGCATCACATGAAAAAAAAAATAATAATAATAAATAAATAAAGGTATTGTGTTCAACTACAACTAAAATTTTTAAAAAATTTATATGTAGAAGTAAAAAGAATTACTTTTGATTTGCAGTTGGTTCAAACTGTGGATGAGAAACCTGTAGATATGGAGAACTGCCTTGTGTGTGTGTGTGTGTGTGTGTGTGTGTGTGTGTGTGTGTGATTTCTTTTATGGATGAATAAAACTCCGTTGTTTGTATGCACCATATTTTCTTTATCCATTCATCTGCTGATGGACACCTAGGTTAGTTTCATAGTTTGGCTGTTGTGAACTGTGCCACTGTAAACATGGGTATGCATATATCACTACAGTATGATGACTTTAATTCTTCAAGGTAAATATGGATAGCTGGTTCATATGGTGGCTCCATGCCTTGTCTTCTGAGAAAACTCTATATTAATTTCCATAGTGGTTGTACTAATTTACAGTCCCACCAACAGTATGAAAGTTTTCCTTTTTCTTCACATCCTCTCCAGCATCGAAAATACTTTTTAAAACTTGTGTCTGTACTGAACATGTGCAGACTTTTATTCATCGTTATTCCCTAAATAATACAGTAGACCAACTATTTGCATAACATTTACAATGATTTATTTGGGATTCTACCTTCTCTGCTCCACTTAATCCTTTGAAGGCAGGAAATGTGTCTTTTTCATTTCTAGTAACTATGAGTCTAAATATTTATAGACAAATAAATAAAATGCATATATAAATGAAAGAGTGTTTATTTAACCAATGTTTTTTTATGGATTGCCTTTATCATCTAACTAATGTGGTCTGGGCAAGGCAGTGCCTCTCTGATCTCATGGAAGCATTTGGCTCAGGAGTGCCTCAAACTCCACCTGTGTACACTTGAATGAAGTGAGTGCCCAATATTTGCTTACCCTGAAGCCAAAGAAAATGCTTTGGCTCCATCTTCTGTGCTCTCGAAATTCCACCACTTCCCCAGTCTCTCCAGGGATCCCTGTGATGCAGACGTTATTCTGCTCAGCTCTCCTACATTTCTTCTCCTGCTAAACTCAGCCCTCTGCTTGCCTGATTACAACTTTGCTGCTACTTGGCTGGGCAGTACAGCAGACCAGTGATTATACTGAAGACTAGCAGGTAAGAGTAGGGGGGCCCCAGGCATAACATAGAATATCGAACAACCTAAACATGCAATCAGAAACAACTATTCAGTTCAGTTCCTGAACCACAGCAAATTACTACTCTCTGAACACCTTAGCCGTCCTTTAGTTCCTCATCTGGCCCTGATTGTTGAGGCCAGTGTCTCTGACCCCTCTCTCCTCTCCCAAATCCAAGTTACAAAGATTTCGCCTTCTTACTCCTAACCTGTTGGTATGTTCTGTAGATCAGCTGATGATTCCGGGGTCATTCTCCTCTTCTAGACCCTCTCCAGGGAACCCCATGCATCTCAATTGTAAAGCCCTCAATTGTAAATTGCCTGGGCCAGAGAGTCACCAAACCAGACCTTGCATTGAGCACAAGCTATGCTGACATTGCTTCTTTTCTCTCAGTTCAAGGTCTTAGGCAAGAGCCCCTCCTGGGTAATAGGCTCTATATGTGAAGAAGAAGTAGAAAATGGATTATTTCCCCACCCCAGGTAAACTCCAGAGGTGATGGGGAGGTGGGCAGTTCTGCTCTGGTGATTTCTTGAAACAGGCCTTCCACTTGGCTGTCACCACCATGGCCCTTACATCACTGCTCTTTTCCGATGGCATGTATGAGCTTCCTGTGGCTGCTGTAACAAGTTACCAGACATGGTGGCTTAAAATATGACACATTTATTCTCAGAGCTGTGGAGGCCAGAAGTCTAAAATTAGTTTCCCTGTGCCCAGAGTGAGATGTTGGAGGCTTTAGAGTAGATTGGCTTCCAGGCTTTGTCCAGTTCCTAGAGCTGCATTCCTCTCTGTAGCTCCTTCCTTCTGGGATTTCAGCTTTTACTTAAGAGACACGAGGAGCCACTGAAGAGTTTTGAGTAGAGTTGTGTTCTGTTCCAATTTATGTTTTAAGAGGACAACGCTGGCTGCTTTGTGGAGAATATGATATAGGTGTAAGAGCAAAGGTGAAGACCAGGTAGGAGACAATGGCCATAATCCAGACAAGAGGTTGTTTAGATCCCAGGGACAACAGGAAAAAGGCTGACACATGTGCACCTCCCGGATATATTTGGAAAGGACTCCCTGATGTGGAGTGTGGTGTGTGAGAGAAAACCAAGGACAATGGCAAGGGCTTTGGTCTGACCAACTGGAAGAAGAAAGAAAAAGTCATTAACAGCTGAGATGGGTGAAGCCAGAGAATGGAGCAGGGTACTATGGAGAGCATGGGTGGGATTAGTCCATTTGGATTGCGTTAAATTTGAGCTCTGTCTTATGTAGCCATGTGGAGGTATCAAGAGGTATTTGCGTATTTGAGTTTGGAGTTCAGTAGACGGATCTCAAAAGGAAAGAGAGCTGTGGCAGTCATTGGTAGGTGGATAATAACCCATGCCATGAGATCAGAGGCAAGGCAGAGAGTGAGGGTAGGTGGAGTCAAGGAGTGAGAGAGACCCAGGCCTGCAACATGAAGGGTTCTGGGTGAAAATGGTAAGCAGCCAAAAGGAGACCAAAGAGGAGTGGGCAATAATACAGGACGCAAGGCAGGAGAGCACGGGACCCTGGGAAACAAGTGAAGAATTGCGGAGGAACTAGCTAACCATCAAGATGTTCACTGACAGAAGAAGAGGGGCTTTAGCAACAGGAAGGTCATTATGACTTTGTCAGGAGCTCTCTTGGTACACTGGAGACAAAAGGCAGATGGTATGAGCTCAAGGAAGAATGAAAGGGGAGGAATAGGAGTCAGTAAATTTAGCCAACTCTCCTGTGGAATTTTGCTGCAAAGGGGAGTTAAGAAGTGAGACTGCAAATGCAAGCATTCAGAAGAGGTGCTTTTTGTGCATGTTTGTCTTTGTTAAATTGACTCTATATTTGTGTGTTGATGATAATGACCTAGCAATGGGGAGAAAATGACCCACTAATATTATAGAATACAAAGGGAAATTTCTAGAAAAATATTCTTGCAGAGGCAAAAGGGGTAGGATCTACTCCCCAAAGTAACTGGATTTAGACATTATCCATTGTGGTAGTTGAAAAGGTAGAGTGTGTGGGTATCAGTGGTAGGAGATGGAAAACCTCTCTGGCTCTCAGTTTTCTTAGTCCTAACTCGGCCTTAAAATGCTCACCTCACATAGATCTTGTAGGGACCAAATAAGTTAATGCAATTAATATAGGTAAGGCCTCAAAACCAGAAACCTCTGACTAATCGTTGTCCCTGAGACTTCAGTTTCCAGATCTGGAAACCTCTCCATTGAGACAGCCGCATCAATTAGATAACTTGCAGAAGTTAGAAAGGTTGAGTTTATCCATAAACAGCTGGTTAAAATTTTAAAACATTTCACTTTTAACAAAATGCTTGCATTTAAAATATCAAATCAAAGGCAATCACAAAATCTGACAAAGTATCATATTTTGTATCTCTAACATCCTGTCTGGATAAGCTAGTTTCAAACCTAAACATTTATTGCCCTAGATTTTGACAAAATTTAAGGTACAGCACCTGCTGTATCAGAACCTTTGAGAAAACATCTCCTACCTTACTTGATCTCCTAGCAATTATCAGCCAGACATGAGCCAAAGTGTGCAGTCAGCCAGGTTGCATGGGACCTGTGACATCACTTTGGCTTTCCAGATCTGTGAACTGAGATTCTGCTGTGCTTTATGGGACTAGATTGACTGGGGGCCTCCACTCTCCTTCTGTGGAATTTGGGTAGATTGTTCAACTTCTCTGAGTCTCACAATTTCCTCATCTTCCATTTGCATCATGAGAATCAAATACAATCCAAGGAGAAAACTACTTACCAAGGTCACCTCTAGGCATTTGAAGTTAAGGGGTTGAAGCATGCTGCCACCCAGAGGAGGGCAGAATGCACCAGGATCTACCTGTGGAGTGTGTACAAAACACCTGTGTCTCTCCACTTTTTCAATCCATTAGTCTGGAAATGGTTGTCTAGACCTTGTCTTGAAGAGAATACCAAGGACACAAATGGACTTCCTTACAAAGATCCAGGGATAATTAATACTGTCTATGATGTGTTCAGGATGAGCAAGAGGTTATCTGTGGCAGGGCGTTTGCAATCCCAGGTTTAAAGCTGTGCAAGTCTGTCAGAAGTGTTTTTAGTTCCATTTCATTGACTTTTCTTTTGCTTCCACATTTATCTCCATGTAGGACCCTATTCTTTCCCTAGATAGGCCTTGCGTGCTCTTGGATTTTTAAATTTTATTAACTCTGAGGGGAGATGAGTTGTAGAGAGTGTCGCGATAGTTTCTTTCTTCACTGGATTCTGTGGTGACTTTTCGGCAAAGATGGTCCCACGTCCCTCCTCCTATCAGGAAACAGAGTCTGAAATTTCCATCTTACAAATTGGGGCTGGCTTTGCCCCAGTTTGGTTGGGCCTCTAGCATCCAGCTGGTGTGATTGCATTCTGGAACTCCTGAGCCTGGACCCAGAGAAGCCATGTAGATTTGCCTTCACTCAGAGGAAATCCAACCCACTGTGGAAAGAAGCCCAGGTTATCCACGTGGACGGAGGGAGGCTAGGTGGAGGAGAACCTGGGTTCTGAAGCATAAATGAGTCTAGTTGACAATGATAGAATAGCGGAGCCTGGTGATCTTAGCCAGCTGATCCAGTCTTTCCAGCTAAGGCACAGAGACCTGGATAAGGACATCTTGAGCCACCCAGTCCCAGGTGAGCCACCCACCTGAGACACAACGGGGCAGAGATGAGCTGTCCCAGTTGGGCTCTTCTCAGATTCCCAGCCCATAAGAATTGTGGACAATAAAATGTATATCGCTCTGTTATGGTTTAGATATGGTGTCCCCCAAAAGCTCACATGTGAGATAATTCAAGAAGGTTTGGAGGAGAAATGATTGGGTCATAGCCTTAACCTTATCAGTGAATTAATCCCTAAAAGGATTAACTGAGTGGTATCTGAAGTTGTAGGTGCGGCTGGAGGAGGTGGGAATTGGGGGTGTCTGGCTTTGGAGTATATATTTGTATGTGGCAAGTGGAGTCTCTGTTTCCTGATCACCACATGAGCTGCTTCCCTCCTCCATGCTCTTCCACCATGATGTCCTGCCTCACCTGAGCCTGGAGGAACGGAGCCGGCTGTCTATGGAATGAGACCTCTGAAACTGTGAGCCCCCAAATAAAATTTCCTCTTCTACAATTGTTCTGGTCAGATCCTTTAGTCACAGTGGAAAAAAAAACTGACTAAAACATGTTCTAAGCCACTAAATTTTGTGTTTTGTTATGAAGCAACAGGTAGCTGAAAGCATTGCCAGCAGCATTCTTAGTTTGTTTGCTCGCAGAGTTTCATAAGTAAAGAACGTTTGAATGTTGGAGCTACAAGTGTCTTATAAGCCATGGAGACAAAATCCTTCATTTCACTATTGAGAAAACCCAGGCTCACTGGTCCCAATCACTTTGTTGCTGGGTTTTGTTTGGTTTGGTTTGGTCTCTTTTATCATTATAATAATAAATCCCCGGTGTTAAATTCCTTCTGTTGTAAATATTACAATGTTTTTGTTTGCCGATTAGATCTTTATGGTTTAATGACATGACAAGTGTCAGAAGACAGTGAGTTGAAACTTCTGATGAAGATTCTGGATAAAATAGCTCTGAGATACCAAGGGAATGAGTCATAAGCTACAGTCCTGAGAAGGTACAAAAGGTCAGGACACTGAGAACTATCTTAAAGCCTTCGCCCACACTGAGGGTTGACCTCTCAGGCCCACACATCCCAGGTTCCCATGCCCTCTGGCTTCTGGTTAGGTTTCCTCCTACTGTACCCTCTTCTCTTGCCATGGGAGGCATTGGCAGGGGAAGCAGGTACAGTAGGAGAAAAGGGGTGTACTAAGGCAATTCTTCTCAATCATGGACACAGTGCCAGCATGGGGCTGGCAGGTGGGGGTTCAATCTTGGCCACACACCAGCCGGAGTCAGCCCTTCCATCCTTCCTGGTCCCCTCCAGGCCTGGTTTACAGTGGCTGCTTCCCATACCCACAGCCAAGGTTCTTGGCATGTGTCCCTTCTCAAATGCCAACAGCTTCACCAGGTTCCAGTTACGCTCATGTCTGGGGAGGTCACAGTTCCCCTCTGCTGCTTCCTCTGGGCACATCACCAGCCTTTGTGGGCTGCATCTCTTGTTGGTCAAACCCAGCCACACCTTTGGGAAATGGCTTCCCTTTAACTGTTTCCTGTGCATAGACTGACTTATACGGAGGGTGCACAAGCTGAGGGTTGAGAGACGACCTGTGAAAAGGATCTCCTTGGAGACATCTGTACTGCAAGCCCCATCTCTTCAAGTCAAGACAGAGGAGCTTCCACAAAGCCCCTCTCAAAATTGGACCTTTTCCTGGTGGATAGGGGGACAAAATTGTGACCTGCCTAATTCCTTCATGAAACAGCCACAGGCCCAGAGATAAATGGGAGCGTCGTTGGTAGATGAGGCCAGAGAAGTGGCTGAGAGGGAACCAGCCAGGGATGCAGAGCTCACTGGGACAAGGATGCTGAGTGTGACTTGTGGACCAAATATGAGTAAAAGCAAGAAGCTGGCAGGGGGCATCTCAGGTCCTGTCCAAAGGAGACTTTGGAGAAGCAAAAGGCAACGCCAGAGAACATCTGAAACTATTACCAGTTTCCTAGAAGTTGAGCAGGGGTAAGCTATTCCCTGAGCCAGATGTGATGTGTATCTGCCCTTATCAAGCTGCTGGTGACAGATGCCAATGCTGGGGGGAGAGAGGGCCATCCCTGACGAAACAGGTGAAAGTACCTACAGGAAGGAGAGACCCTTCTATACCTCTGCTAGCCCCCAAAGCATGATGCCAAGTTAGGACAGTACCAGGCAGCCCAGTTAGAACGTTCTCGCACCTGTCACTCTTCTCCATCTCCTTTACCTCAGAGGACTCAGATACAGCAGTTGGTGAGTGGGAAGAAGTGTGTGAGGAATAGAGGGAGCCAGTTGTCCCCCTGGGTCCCCCTGCTGCTTTCCCCTGTAGCCAGTGCTTTAGCTGGGAAGGTAGGCAAAGCTACTATTGTTGTTTGGATATCCTGTATTAATGCAGGAATGTTTGAAGGTGAAATGATGGGATTTTGAGCTCTGTCTCCTAATCACTGCGTCCTAGTTTGAGTGGACTGACTGGGTGACTGTAGACCAGTGGGGAGTGGCCAGAGGAGGTGGGTCACAGGGTCGTATCCTGGAGGGATGTGTCTACCTGAAGCCCCTTCTCCTTGCCCTCTCTCTGCTTCCTGGTTGCCATGAACTGAGTGGTTTTGCTCTGCCCTGCCCTTCCGCCATGATGTTCTGTCTCATGTTGGGTCCAGAAAATTGGAGTCAGGCCACTGTGGACTAAACCTCTGAAACCATGAACCTTAATGAACTGTCCTTCCTCTAAGTTGTTCCTGTCAGGTATTTTGGTCACAGTGATGCAAAGCTGACTAGCACAGCTGATTTTAAGCCATGGTAGAAATCTTGATTATTCTATGGGCTCCAGTTTTCTAGAGTTTGAATAGTAACTGTGTAATCATGACCAGGAACAGCCAGTTTTCAAAAGTCATGGTAATTTTCACTTAAGGACAATCAAAGAACAGCCCATGCACACATATATATAAGTGCTGTGGAAAGCCAACAATAAATGGCTTTGCTGGCACTCTCTACAATCTATGCTTGTTGAAAATATTAGTTATAGCCTCAGATGTTCCAAGGGTTAATTTGTAAAACTAAACAACATGATAGGATTTGTCCCAAAATTGGTGCAGAAGTATACAGTGGAGACATGGAGGTAACACAGAAAGCAAGGGAAGGTGACCCACAGGAGAACTGTGACCATACAGGGCACTATTCTCCAGGAGTTGGAACTCAAGGAGGTGGGACATGGTGGATGCCCAGGAAAGGTCATGAATCATGTTGAGATTACACTGAGTTTCTTGTCCACTATTGGTGGGAATGTAAATTAGTATATCCATTGTAGAAAACTGTATGGAGATTCCTCAGAAATCTAAAAATTAGAACTACCATATGATCTAGCAATTCCACTATTGGGTATATATCCAAAGAAGAATAAATCATTATGTCAAAAATAATATTTGCAGGCTGGGGATGTAGCTCAGTTGGTAGAGTGCTTTCCTCACATGCATAAGGTGCTGGGTTCAATCCCAGCACCACACACACATACCTAATAATAGAAATAATAATAATAATATTTATATTCCTATGTTTATTGAAGCACTATTCACAATAGCTAAAATATGGACTTAACCCAGATGATGTGGTGTATTTACACAATGGAATGTTATTCAAAAGAATGAAATATTGGCACAGGAGGCAGCATAGATGGAACTGGCAGTCATTATGTTAGGTGAACAAAGCCGGATGCAGAAAGAGACATACTATATGTTCACACTCATTTGTGGAAACCAGTAAGTTAGGCTATATAAGAATAGAATTGAACAGTGGTCACAGGAGCCTGGAGGGGAAGGGACGGAGAGAAGGAAGTTCAATAAGGGCTGGGCTAGGTGGTGCACACCTGGAATCCCAGCGACTCCAGAGTGAGGCAGGGGAATTACAAGTTGAAGGTCAGCCTGGGCAATTTAGCAAGGCCCTGTCTCAAAACAAAATTTGAAAAGGGGTGGGGATGTAGTTCAATGGTAGAGAGACCCCAGGTTCAATCCCGAGTACAGGAAGAAAAAGAAACAGGAAGAGGAGGAGGAGGAGGAGAAAGGAGAAGACATTGTTCAATAAGAGGCACGGAAAACAGAGTGGAAGAATCATCCCTGGTTCTTCTGTAGTAACTACTGGGCAAAACAACCTATGATATATTTCAAGGCAACTAGAAAAGGAGAGTACAAATTCCCAACACATACACATGACTAATGGTTGATGAGACAGAAATGCTTATCACCTTGATTTGATTATCACACATTAGGTACATGTATGGGATTACAATAACGCACCCCAGAAAGATGTACAAATTAAAAAAAATTAAAACGACAAAATGACTAATAAAGGGGAAGGCAAAGAACACACCAAGTTTCTAGAGCTTTCCTGTGTACTCTGAGGCCTTGGTAAAGTCCTTTAATCTCTCTGAGCCTCAGCTCCCTCCTCCATCCTAGGTGATGTTGGAATCACATGGTGTTTGATGTTCTCAGCGGGCCGCTAATGCTGCCCAAAGGGGAAACAAACACACTAAGCACCTACTTAGATTAGGAGATTATTGTCCCTGTGAACCCTGCTAGTCTGGCCCAGTCCCTACTGGGAGAGCTAAGATGATATAAAATGAACAGCAACTTTACAAGAGTCCTGGGTAACTTCCATCACTGAGTAACTTGGTCTCTTGCCCTAGGACATGTTCCAGGAACAAAAAGCATAACAAAACATCAACAAGAAAATGAGCCCTGGAGACGGAGCACCTCACCTCCACTCGCGGGGTTCTCTTGGGTATTTGGGTGACATTGACTGCCTGGGTGTGGTCTGCCGCCACAACCAACAAAGGAAAACACAATTCTCTCTGGGTTGACAAAGAGAGATTGGAAGGCTTCCTCACCCGTCTTCAACCACAGCCCTGCAGGAGGTCAGTTTCTGTCCTCGGCGCCCTCCAGGTCCTGCTTTGCTCTGGAAGGTCAGTTTCGGGCTCATTCCACTTTTCTGCCCAGCTCTTCTCAGAATGCTACAGGTCACAATGCTGCACCTCGGCAGAGGTGTGTTCTCCTCTCTGGTTTGGAAGCGTGGAGGACTCTTCTGATTTCGCCATCCGAGTCCTCACGTTCATTCAAGAAGGTGCTGGCGTGTCCAGTCGTGGTCCACCCCGCCCCCCTTGCTCTTCTCTCACTGCTGCTGTTCTCTCTGGACCTTGTGAACAGGAGCTCCCTTTTAGTTCAGTCCTCTTATTTTCCTTTCTGCCTTATTTTCCAATGCTTTTTTCTGTCTATCTAACTGATAAAATTAGTTTGTGAAACTTAATTTTTCATTTCCTCTATAATGTTTTTTAATTTCCAAAAAAAAAAAAAACATTTTTAGCTAACTGCCCATTTTTTCTTTTTTCTTCTTAAAGCCAGCATCTCGCTCTTTATTTCTTCATTTATTTCCGTTCTCACATTTCTGACTGCTTTCACGACAGCTTTGCATTTTTTTGAGGTTTCTTCTTGAATCGCCTAACTTCCTCCAGACTGTTTTCCTGCTTGTTTGGATATCTAAGGTTCATTCCAGAGAATCTCCTCAGATGCTTAGGGACCTTAGTTATCTTCTTAATCCATCAGGTAACCATGGCATGCTGCAGTCAGAATAAACCGGAACTGTCAGGAGCTTACAGTCACCGTGTTGGCGATTCGCTCCAGGTTCGCATCCTTCATGGATGGGTAAGCAGGTTCCTGCATCCCCTTCTCTGGAGGGTCCGAGTGCTGTTCACTGCCCAGCAGCTCACACCTCTGTGCCCCAAAGGGCAGGGAAGGGGCACAAACTGATCCTTAGGGCTTCTTTTCTGAAGCTTCCCTGCACATCTAAGTTCACCAGAGCCAGCGTCAAGGCTCCACATGACAGGGATGGGTTCTCCTCCCTCAGGACCGGCACAATGCCACCACCCATGGCACCTGCTCATGTTATAGAATGAGGCACTGACAGGACAACCGGGAGTCTCCAGCACAAGAAGGTGGGCTTCACCATGGTGTGACCTCCCCAAGCTGTTTCATAGAGGAAACCCCACGTCTTAGGCCTCCCAAACTCACTAGAGAAGACTCTTCAAACCTCTCTCGATGATGTCAATAATCTGAAGTCCACACTTCAGTGCCCAGGAGCCAGAGTGAGCAAAGAAGGAGCCAAGACCCAGCTTTAGCTTGGGAGTTTTACTGATCCCTTCATTTTGTGTTTTCTTGAACTGTTGCTCTTTTAGACGTTCTCTCTATTTTATCCTTTCTTAAAAGGATAAAGTCACCTCCCAGAGTGGGGAGGGTAACTTTAAGGATAGGGTAGGGAGATTTCAACAGCTTCTATGGACGTGTAAGCGTACCACTCTTCCTTCACTCCAATTTCTTCCAAGGGACTGGCAATGTATTCGTTTTTCAGGGCTGTCGTAACAAAGTACCCCAGACGGGGTGGCCACAACCACAGTGTGTTTTCTTATAATTCTGAAGGCGGGAAGTCCAAGATCAAGATGGCAGTAGGGTTGGTTTCTTCTGAGGCCTCTCTCCTGGGCTTGTAGATGGCCATCTTCTCCCTGTGTCCTCATGTCAACTCTCTATGTATCTCTGCATCCTAATCACCTCTTTTCTCCTCAATTATTTAAAAACAATACAAATAATCATAAAAAATAGGAATAAGTTTAAAT
Source organism: Spermophilus citellus (assembly GCF_964194105.1). NCBI lineage: Eukaryota > Metazoa > Chordata > Mammalia > Rodentia > Sciuridae > Spermophilus > Spermophilus citellus. The sequence continues at coordinate 11,115,537 of NC_138189.1, read as the reverse complement.
AGGACCCCAGTCCTGTTGGGTTAGGGCCCACCATATGACCTCAGTTCAACTAAATCACCTCTTTGAAGATCTTATTCCCAAAAAAAGTCACGTTCTGAGGTACTGGGGTTAGGACCTCAACATAAGAATTGGGGGAGGAAGGAATTCAGCCCATAAACCAGCAGTGGAGTATCAGGTTATTTTGGTTCCCTATGGGTTAACTTAAATCTAGCTTTTTCAATTTAAGATCACTAAATTGCTGTTCACCTTTCCAAACGTGCTTATCTTTAACTCTTCTCAAGTCTTTGACCTGAAGGGATTATGCTTTTTCCTCATATGCCTGCTTATTCTCATTTTGGGTTGGTTTCACAAAGCAGAACAAATAAATACTGTATTTCCTCCACCACCTCTCTTCAGATGTCTCTAAGCTACTCTATTTCTTAAAGCAAAAAGACTTATATTTTTTAGATTGGAACTCCTTTTAAAGCTAATATTTAGGATTGTGTAAAAAAAAATCCGTTTTCTCTTTTGCAGTGCTGGGGACGAAAGCCAAGGCCTTGTGCTCAACAGGCAGCTGCTCTGCTCTAAGCCACAGCCCAGACCCTAACTTAATCTTCTAACATGAAGGAATCATGCTTTATTTACCAACTTAGTTTATGGATTTTTTTCCTAAGTTTTTAATAAAGCTCATGCTTTAGTGGTCATCAAAACCAAGAATGTCAACTCTTGAAACCTTTTGTTGTGGTGTGAACTGATAAATACAATCAATAATAGTGTAAGTTATAAGTTATAGATTAGTAAAAAAAGATGGATTATAGATATAAGATTTTGATAAGATACGATAATTATGAAGCAAGAACTGTCATAGACAGACCTAAGACTCCATTTTGCTGCTTTCTACAAAAAAAAAAAAAAAAAAAACTGTTGAAAAACTGAAATGAAAGCTGTTTTCTTATAAAAATTGTTTTCCTGTACTTTGTACCCCACAAATTGTTCCCTACTCAGGATGCAGCGGTGGTTGTGATGAGCTACATCCTGGGTTTGGGTGCACTGGTGGGTCTACATGACTTTGATATAGATTCTTGCCCTTGCCGACCCCTGCTCAATCTCAGGATACGGTTGTCTAGCACCTGCTTGAACCTGGGAATGTTTAACTGAAGTGCAAAGCTGATTGCCTCTTTTCTAGTTTCTGTACTTGCTTGCTTGCTAACTGGAAAGTTCCAGTCCTGCTTAGGGTTCCAGGTCCCACTTACTATTGTCTTAATTTCTGTGATTGGCTTGCTTGCATGACGTTAAGGAAAGCCCCTGAGTTGTGGTTTTTGTCTTTTTTTCCCAGGATACAGGCCAGGAAGTTGCTGTTCTCCCACAGAGCTTCAGTCTCTATGGGTGGGTGACAGTCCCTAGCCAGGTAAATAAAGGTCTCTTTGATTTGAATTTGGACTTAGAGTGTTTTCTGAAGCGACTCCCCATAACACTTTCTTGATACATTCCTCAGTTCACCAACTTCAAGACACCGTTCAGCATAAAGAACAGCAGAAGGGCTGAGGGAATTTGCTTCTGTACCAGAGGAAAAGGAGGCTGTCGAGGTAGAGATGGTGGCTCTTTCCAAGTCTTTTTAAACAATTTGACTCCATAGGCATCTTGGAAATCTGATAGAAATTTAAAAACTGAGGTGAAAGAAAGACCAAGCCAAAGTTATATGTACAATGTGACTTCAATGATTTAAAAATAGTCATAGGAAAAATAGAATTAAGACTCACAGGGCAAGTTTAAAAGTGAATTTTATTTGCACTATTATGTATTTGAGGGTTTTTTATTTTTATTTTTTTGCAGTGATCAGCTAGTTTGTAAAAATGGAAAAAGCTTACTTTTTTTCCTAAACTTTGTTCTAAAACAACAACAAAATAAATAGAAGGAAACCTACCAAACTATGGCACTTAGAGAAACTATGGATACAATTTCTCATTTGGGCTTCTACAAGTTCACAAAGTTCTTTTAAGCATGTTTTGGGCCTTTAGGAGCCCAAGACACACTGGTTAAGAAACAGACAAAGAGGAAAGATGGAGATGTGGTTGTCTAGCACCTGCTTGAACCCAGAAGATGGAGAAAGATTTCCATTGGTAAACACTAAACTGGGGGACTGGCTTAAAAGTCACGTTTCTGGGCTGGCTAACTAATTAATCTAATTAAATGGAAATTTACCAAGCATGCGCTCTACTTTGCTTTGAGGACCAAAATGCACTTGGAATTGGCTACTGAGATATGACAGACTGGAGCTTTGTAGTCCCTAGGACTCAGAGAGTTATCCCAGCCATGTCCCCTGTGGCTCGTGGTGTGATCCAATGGCATCGTATTCCTGCTGCTAAGTGACAGTGTCTAGCTTTGAGGCAACCAGGGATGGAAAATGGAAACTTGCCAAAGGGACTGACTAGGAAGTTGCACGAAAGATTGTTTAAGTGCTTGAGCAAAAGTGAAATTAGGAATAAAAATGTAAATGTGCATAAAGGAAATCTGAGTAATCTCCAGAGCACACTCTGAGGGGTAGCTAGAATTTTCTCCAGGTTTCTGGAAATCGTGTCTTGCTGGGATTGTGTAAACGGTGGGTGTGTGTACCGGTTTCAAGATGAGTACTTGATCCCGTCAAAGAAGGGGCCCTGCTCTGGGATCAGGGATAAAAGGCGTCTCAACCCAGAGCAAATCTCTGTCTTCTCATCATTGTCTTCACTGTTAACAAACCATAAAGGCCTCTTTGTCCCTTCTCATTAAATGTGATCCCTTTAAATGCAATAACGTTCCCTGAACATAATCCTATATTTACCAAGACAAAAATCCACATAAAAAGGGAACAGCATAAAACAAACCTTCATCATCCTTGGATGGGTGAACCCAAATTTATTCATTTTACCCAAGGTTCATTTTACTTCATCTGTTTAAAGAAGGACTATTCTCTGTTTAAACAAACAGAGTGACAACAGGATCCTGGGACCAAGGCTCACTGTATAAATGATGCTTTGCAGTGCTACAGAGATTTCTAGAAGTTCTTTTCTGCATTTTACAAGCATTCAAGCTTTGGCCTTTAGAGTCAGCATTTATATCCCTTCAGAATCATGCCCCATTCTTCTATTGGTCTGAGTCCAAAATAATACCTTTCTTCTTTAGCACAATTGGAGTAAAACAACTTACAAAGATCATATTCACAAAGGATAGTAAAAAGAGTGAGCCAGTATCACTTGCAATACAGCAACAAATAGAAGACAAGGCCAGTAATTCGAAAGGGGAAAAAAAAGAACTAATCAACTCACACCCTACCTGCTGATGCACAGTGACAGAAACCCAAGGTACTAGAAAATGGAAAGCCAAAAGAAATGAAAGCTCAGACTGACCCACAGCAGCGCAAAGTCAAAGGACTGAAACTTCCTGAATTTCTGCTTTTTTCCCAGGCAGAGTCTAGGCCTTATAACCAAAGATATGAAAATGGTGGTAAACACTGGGTGGTGGAGTTAGAAGTGATTTTAACTTTCTTCTTCCTCTTTTTAGGATAGTTCCCAAATTTTGTTTTTTGGCAGATACAAAGTTAGAAAAAATGACTTTACAAATCAACATTGCATAAATAAATTTGCATTACATCAAGCATTTCAATGAATATTCCCTGCGATTTTCATAGACAAGTTTTTTCCCAAACTTTTTTTCTTCAAGCTCTGAAAAAGCCCGAGATCTACAAAAATAAGAAATGTCATTTCAATAGAAGTGGAAGAGCAAGTTTTGGGCATTTGGGGATCTGGGATCTGCGGAGTTGTCAGTAATTCCCTAGTACAAAAAGCAAAATCCTCCTGAGTCTTCGTGATTCATTTGCATGTTGAAGCTGGGAAAAGGAGACTGGGGCACTTCCCAAGGACCTCAGATTGCACGACAGCAGGCACCTAAGAGTTTCCCAGCCCTGAATATTTAAGGAGGACACGATAGACTTCAAGAAGACAGAGCCTAGTCTCGTGGGTGTGAGATCAACCTCGAAACACCCCGTCGCTGTTTTTCAGCCCTATCTGGAACCTGCCACCCAAAGATAAGATTCATATATTCTCCTTTGCCCCACATTGACTTGGAATATATTCCTCACTGACTACATTTGGTCTTCAGGTCAGAGAGGAAAAGAAAATTCATATATTGTCATTGTAAGCTTAAAAAGGCAAAAGATAGACAAAGTGTTCTGAAGTATTATTCCTTTCCCCAAATGTATTTGTTTTGCTTTTTTTGTGTGTGTGGTTGTTGTTACTGTTCTGGGATTAAATCATAAATTATTTAATTATTACATCTCCCTGGCAAAAACTGTGACTGTATTCTGCAAGGTTAACCTGAAGGTTAATGAAAATGTGGACACTTTTATAGAAACTCTTACAGTTGCTAATGAATTTCTGCCAAGTCAAGATAAAAAATAAGATGTAAAGATATGTCCAAATTGGGAGTCTGGCCATTATGCTGATTCCATGCCAAGTCACATCCTGGGTGGCGCGGTCTGCCCTAATTGAGCACGGTGTAACTAAGGAGGTCAGAAGCAAGAAGCCAGGAGGGTCAGCCCCTTTAACAGCTTTCCCAGCTTTCCCCATCTCCAGACAAGTGAAGGTACAATGAGAACTTCTGGGAATCAACATTTCCAGGGCTGACGTGGAGTTCTCATTGGAGAATTGCCTGGGTCAGGCCTGTGGAGGACAGGCTACGCCCTGCCCCAAGTCACTCCATTTTATAAAGCAGCAATTTGCCCTGAGCTGCTCCATTTTGAGTGCAATGCTAAAGCAGGATGACCTGGTAACTTACCCAGGCAAGTAAATAAATACCAGAGGGTAGACATACAGAATCTCCTGAAGAGAATAACCCCGGCTACACAGCACAACCATAAGGCATGAACTGATAAATAGTTCAGTCATGCTAACAAAAATGACCACCTGTGAACTTATCAAATTAAATCAGAAGCCCTCGGACGCATGGGCATATGAAACCCTCATCGGGAAAACCAGATCCAGGAGCATATCGGCACACCAGACCACACAGCAATGCAATTCCTTCCCAGCTGTTGTGAGTGAGCTATGTCATTGACACAGACCAAGCACATGTGTGTCTTTCCACAATGTCAAAATGTACTGAACAGCAATAAATTCGCAAGTAGACCACTCTCAGCCATAGCAGTTTATAGAACACTCGTGGATCACCTGACAGTCATACACTGGGCAATCACAGGTTCTTTCATCCAATCTTAACTACTGACATCTATAACACTCAAATCACATATCACACTTTATACAAATAAATATCTACATGTATATAGAGGAGACAGAAAGGCTAAGCAAGGGTTAAGGTGGCCACAGGGGTTCAGGGGGCTGAACTAAGAGCAAAGGCAGGGAGCAGGTACTGTAGGTGGACAGAGATTAAGACTAAGATTAAGGAGCTGGGGTTGTGGCTTAGTGGTAGAGCGCTCGCCTAGCATGCACAAGGCAATCAGTTCGATCCTCAACACCACATAAATGTAAAATAAAGATATTGTGTCCATCTAAAAATAAAAAATAAAATAAAATAAAAAGACTAAGTTTAAGAACCAGCTGGAGAACTTGCTCAGGGTGCAGAGCTGTCGGAGAGTGATACTCCTTCAGGCCAGGGTCCAGACGGATGGCAGGTTCAGGATGTCAGCTTAGAGCATCAGCTTGAGGTGTCAGCTTGGAGCTAGTTGTGTGTCACTATCACGGGCAGGAGAAGCTGTGCTGTGCTGACACCTGAAAACAGAGGATCAGAGGTTCCTTGCTGTGGCGATTTTCTTGCTAAGTACTCTGACATTTTACTCTGAGTATTTGCCATTGCTTTCCTTTAGATATTCGGGTTTTATAAGATCATTCTGAACAGGGTCCCATTTATAAACATTCTTTGTGTGTTCTAAATCCAAAGTAGATAATTGAAAAGTCATGTAACATTATCATGGTCACACCAACTGTCCACCTTTGTCCCACTTTCTTTTTTTTGTTTCGTTTTAAACGTTTTCTCATGTGTGACTTCATTAGGTCTCATCTCCTCTGCAAGGTGAGAAAGGCATTATTTCCATTTTATATAAGAGAAAACTAAGGCTCAAAAAGGTGATGTGACTTGCCTGCTCTAGGACTCCTTCTTATCCCTGGAAAATATGCCCCAATGACTAAGAAGCTTGGTGACATGAAAGCAAACTAGAGGCCACCATAGCATTTCTTTACGTCTTGGGTTGTGTTTCTCTAGTGGCTCCTGACAAGGAGTACTCTCCATGTGTCTCTTCCAGTGCTGAGCCTGGCGTGAAGCACACAGTACACCAGGCCCTTTAATATCCTCAGCATCTATGGTAAGTAAGTGTCTTGCTCAGAGAGCTCAGATCTGGGTGAGCCACTTTACGTGTGAGCTCCCTGAGGTGTGGACAAAAATGACTGGCCCATGCTCCTGGCCTCCCAAGGAAATCCCTAGCTTGGATTGGAAGCTAAGTCCTGGGTCCACACCACTTCCACCCCTCTCTGGCTTTCTCTGCCCACCTGGGCAGCTGGCCTACAGCTATGCTGTCCATGGAGAGCTTGACCCAGGGCATTTCTTTCTGGGATGCTGTAGCACCTTTTGTGTCCAAAGGGACAGCACCTGCCACAGGACAGGGTCTGCTGCACGTTTGGGTGGACTCCTGGGCCTTTTTGTCTTTAGTGCCTTCCCTGAGCTCTGAGATGTGTTGCACCCATCAAGTAGGGAGAGATACAGGGTTTGGACTGCACTGTCTCCACTCCACAGGGGAGGACTCTCTCTGAAGCTCATGCAATGGCGGGAAAATTTGATAAGCACCAGAAGACTCACATTTAAGATCTAGACTTTATTATCTGTTGACTTCAGGCACTTTTCCTCTCTGGGCCTCTAGTTTCTCATGCGTAAAATGGGAACCAACTGAGAAACAAAGGACACCATGCACCTGAAAGTCCACTGGCACCTCTGATGTGCTGCACACACATGCCATGGCTCCTGTGGATCCACTCCTCCAAGATTAAGGATGAGACTCGGGATTAGAACCAAGCTCCACCAATTCACAGTTGGGTCCCTGGGCACTTGGTCTAAGTTTGTCCCTTCTTTATTTCCTTTTAAAGGGAATCATAGTAGCAGCCACCTCACAGGACCATGGTGAAGATTAAGGGATATAATGGTTCTCTCAACAACAGCCATCTCTTCTCAGCCTTTTGACAAAAATTCTGCTGTAAAAATGTCCATCCCAGGGCCTGGCACCAAGTGGCCACAGATATCTGCCCTTGTTGTTGCTCTTGTGTTGCAAGTATTAGGATCATTGTTTCATTTGGTTTTGGGGGAGAATTTTTTGTTTCTTTTTATTCTTTAAGGCCCTGCATCGGACCATATGAACAAACACATTTCCTGGAAATGTTCCCAATGTTGGGTGACAGTGAGAAGTGCCTGCATTGGCAGACAGAGGAAGGGAGACAGTGTTTTCTGAATGCCTCCTCTGAGATGTTTCTGGGCTAGGTGCTTTGGACTCACTGGGCAGGGAGATCTTACCCTGCTTGCAAGTTTTAAAAGTTAACATTTCCTTTTGCCACTAAGGACATTTCTGAGCCATTCGTTAAAGTCCTGTATGGGGTGTTGCTGGTAAGTGTCTTGCTCAGAGAGCTCAGATCTGGGTGAGCCATGTTAGTTAAACTCCAATAAGTGACTCGATTTGACCCACATCACATAACACCCAGGAGACAAATCCAAAAGTCCTCGAGCCTGGTAAAACCCTTGTCCTCCGTGCCCATCTCCCCTAAAGATGTTGACCACCTGTTATATTTTTTTTTCTTTTACCAAGCTGTATACATTTTGTTGTGCTCTGTTTTTTCTTTCATGTGAAAATGATGGACTTTAATTACCACTGAGGATAAAAGTAGGAAGCACTGGGATATCAGGATGGAAAGGAACAGATTTTCCTGAGCGGTAAATGGCCATTTGCTTATTACATCACTGATGTCATCATCACCAAAGAGCCATTTTCCAAAAAAAAAAATTTTTTAAATACATCAATTTTAAAATGTTCCCCATTTTTGAGATGTGAGGATGTGAAACAAATGAGCTTCTTGGATTTGAAGAAATGGGGTAGAAGTTTGTCTTAGTTGGGCATTTTTTTTTCCTTTCTTGAATGTTTTTATACCCAAACCCATCCATCCATTGAGTTCACCCACTCAGCAACATACGTCCTCTCCAGTGCTGGGTTTTCTCTCACTTGCTTTTACTGAAAGACAATAATCAGTCTTCAGCAAAGAAATGGAACTAAATACAAAGCATACAGGAAAACTGACCAATCGCCCCTCCATGGCAGCCCCAATATTTGTCAGTATTTGCAGTAGACCAGCAAGTGGCTCCCAGGTTAGGTGTCTTTAATGACTGGTTTGAGCCCAGGTCAATGCCTGTAGTGACTCAGAAAATGGAAAAGCCTGGGTTCCTTGATCAAGTTCAAACTTGGCCTTGCTTCTCCTGACTTTCTTGAAAATCAGGCGACACCCATGTTGTAACACAAAAGCATGGTTTTCTGCAAATGGATTTAACATCAGTAGCCTGTCTTATAAATCTCCCCCATATGACAATGAATACATTAAAAACTCAAAAAATGTGACGGCCCAATCAGACGTCAGGCCTCAGGGTGGGTAATATCTTGAACTCCCATGGCTCAGAATTTTCTTTTATTCAGTAGGGAAAAGGTGTCTGAGGTTACAAGTGTCTGAGGGGTAGAAGGCCATCTCCCTGAATGGCAGACCATTGCAGTCCCAGGAGTGAGTCCTGCCCTGACACCATAATGAAGGTGATCTATCCATGAGCTCCTGAGCACTCTGAGTTCCAGGCACTGCTCTCCTATGGGACCCTCACCGCAGGCTTGGGGGAGAAGAGCCACTTCCTGTATTTTACACACAATGAAACAACTCTGAGAAATGAAGTGACATGCTCAAATTCTCACAATAAGTTAATAACAAAGTTCTATCTCTAATTCCAAGTGGGAACCACCAATTGTCCCACCTGGGTCTGAGAGGGATCTTTGATGTGGGACTTTCAGTGTTAAAGCTGGAACAATCTTGGGCCAACTGGGAAAATTAGCCGCCCTGTGTTCAACCCAGTGCTCTTTCTACAGACAACTCTATTTAAGAGGTTGCATGGCCTGCTGTGAAATGGTCTGGTCATCTGACCACTGTGTATAACAGGAGAATTTTAAGTGGCCAGTTACAGACTAGCTAGTTCCATCATGCTTTATGCTAATCTCATCAGCATGGTGGCTCTGTGTCACAATTAGTGATGTTGAACTGGGCTTTGACCTAGATTTATTTTGTATTTCCAGTCTTTACACTAAAGGTTTAGAAAACCTATTCCTCACAAACTAATGGCCAGGACAAATGGGCTGCCACTGAAATTGTGTAAAAGAAATGGGAGGCAATCACACTGCAGCTCTCTGTGCACTCAGGGGCCTACATGTCCCCCACTGACTTGCTGGATTAGAGCAAAGCACTAACACATACATTCCATGACTGCAGATTGCATCAGACAAGAGCTATTGCAACGACCACTCAACTGGGGACATAAACGTACTTTGTAGAGATTATCTTACAACTTTAACTGGAAAGAATGTCTTGGTTACAAAAGATGCACCTGATACTGGCAAAACAATAAAACCTGGCTTCCTTTGGTGAAGCAGCATGATCCAAAATGGTGGACACTGCTAGACAGAGACCCATTCTGCTGGATTTAGACCATATTGTATTGGATGCAAAACTCCAGACCAATTTGTTGTAGGATATATCCTTGATTCTGATTAATACTTCAAGGATTTGAATCATGCTTGTGTCTTTAGCAAAAGTGGGAAAACCAAAGAAAAGGCCCAGAATGAGAGTCAAGTTGAGGAGTTTGGGAACATGAGAAGTCCCATTGACACCAACAAAAAATAAATGGTCAGAGTTATAGTTCTGTGGTCATCTGCATAATAGACCTTTTTGCATGGGAATTCGTAGTATTTTTTCTGTTTTGTTTTTGTTTTTTAATGTTAGAAGTGATGCTTTGGCCATCCTGAATTCACCATTTACATTATGAGTGGATAGACCATTAGATTCCTATAGGATGGGTTGTTTTTACTTGTGAATAAAAGAAACATCCTTTAAAAAAATAATGAAAATGTTCTTAGGTTCAAAGAGAAGATATACTAGTTTATTAATTGGTACATTAATATATAGATATTCATGAATTCATGAAAAGCAGTAATTGAATATTGTTAAATATTGTACCAGTAAAAAAAAAAACATAAGCAGCACTCAATTTTCTTATGACAGCATCTAAAAGGTTTTATTGTAAATTTTGTTGTAAATTTTATTGTATTTGTAAACCATGTCTCCCTGACTCATGTTAGCCATGTTTCCACAGTATTAACTAAATTTTCCAATTTTTTTTGCAATGATTTTCCTATTTGTCAGTATCCTTTATAGATTTATTTAAATATAAGTCAACATATTCCAAAAACCTTCACACATTTTAATTCTTCAATGCAAAAATGCTTAAAGAGTGTCTAAAAAAATAAAACAAAAAAAATAACCTTTGATAAGCTTTATGTTGACAGTCGAGGACAAGACTGTAAATACTCAGCCTTGCTCAACCCTGAGAGAGATGTCTCCTTAAATTGCGTGCCCTATGCTTCTCCCATTTACTCTTCTCCTGGCTTTGCTGTATAAAATGGACTTGGAAATACTCTGACCTGGCTCTCAAGTTTCATATTTGCTCTGAAGTTTCTGATTCACAACATACAAGTCCACCCCATTGTGGTGACATATGAACTTAATGTCTCAGTTGTTTCAAAGTAGCTCAAGGGGCAAGCCCTGTGTTGACATCTACGTCTTCAAATACTCTATCTTTCATGCAGTTTTTCATATAATTCTATAATATAATTTATTCTGATACAACATTTCTATCAGGTATTCTTTAACCTGCATGTTGAACTCCCTATTCCACTGGAAGATTAGACTCTATTTTAAACCATGAAAACCACAGACATTTTCATTCCAAAATATCATTCCAAAGAGTGCATGTCCCATATTATAGCAATAACATAATTTTGTTGATCTTCAAATAATTTAAAAGCACTAGGTGAGGCACTTGGGCGGGATGCTTCCATGAGTGCCCGTTGACCCACAAGCACAGGGACTGTGACCCAGAACAGTGAAACCCAGGAACCTCAGTGCTGAGAGAATGTGTTCTGGGAATCCACGCTAGTCTTTAAATGAGTGAAGTGTGTGTAGATGGAGGATGAAGGTGAGGATGATGATTGTTGCACACTTACCCTGTAACCAGGATTAAATGGCAGACATGTGCCCCAGCCAATGGCTGTTTCTCCAAAGCCCATTCTCACCTCCACCTAAAGGAATAGCATATTTAGTCGGTTCATAGCTGGCCAGAATAAAACCTTCATTTTCTAGCCTCTTCTCTGGCTGGGTGCAGTTATGCGAGTAAGTTTTAGTCAAAGGGTGTTAGCGGAAGAGTCATTCTTTCCTTCCTCTTGCCACTTAGAACATGGGTATAAAGACCGGGGAGTCATTTTGGGCATGGAAACCAAAGGATGACCTTATAGAGATGAGGAAGGTGGCTAGGTCTCTGAAGACCTTGCAGCACAGAGCTGCATAGACCACTGACGTCAGGACTTCTCCATGACAGAGAGAAATAAGTACATTTCAGATTTAGCCCACCCTGACTATGAGTGTTCCTACACTTACAGGTAAATCCAGTTTTCACTAAGCCTCACAGCGACAAGGTAAGTTATTGTTATTGCCTCATTTTACAGACGAGCAAAGTGAAGCACCGAAGAACTTAGAACCAATGGGCGAGTTAGAATTCTCACAGTCTGACCCGTTCCACCCCCTGGGGCCTTCAGCTCTCATACATTTCTGTCTCGAATTGGGTCTCTGCAAGGCAGAACAAGGTCTAGAAAATAATAAGAAATTAAAAGCAGCCCTTTGATGAATCCTTACAGAAAGCTGGGCACTGGTAGCCAAGTCCAGGGAAGTTAAGTACCTTGGCCAAGGTCACATAACTCCTAGCAGGTGAAGTGGAACCCGTGCCCAGGGAGCTGGCCCAAAGCCTCACTCAACCAGTAAGTCTGACTGCCAGACAAGAGGATTCCAGCCAGAAAACAGCGTGTACTGAGCAGGGATGGCAAAAGCCAGCACTGAGAAGCAGGAAGACCAGGGTGGAGGGGGTGGGGGAAGGTGGCCTCAGAGTGGCTGCAGGGGACAGGGCCTACAAGTGTCTCCCAGTTGCCACCAGCGGTCTTAGGCACCTTTCTTCTTTCTGCTCAAGATAAAGGGTGGGGGCTTCTCATTTCCATCAAGAAGAGCTGCTCCCCTTTATTGCCAGAGCAGGGGGTCCTGGCCAGGACAGCAGGGGACTGGACTGGCAATGCCAGGAGAGAATACCGAACTCCATCTGCTTAAAGGATGAAAACAACGGATGTTAAATTCTTAGGTGGGGTGCGGGGAAGATTCTCTTGCCACATTTTGTCACAGGTAGAGGGGAAGGGATGGGAGACAGCTGTTAATCACAGGTCCTAGGATACCTGGTTCATTTCTTTCAGGGAGGAAATTGCTGGCCTTCTAGGGTGATTCAAAGCTTGGGAGAGATTGTGGTTGATCTTGTGGATAGGCAAGAAGGCCATTCCCCTCCCTCTTCTCCACGGCCTCCAGGTCTCAGGGTCTCAGCTTCTAATCAAGTTAGTTTGTCAAGCAATTTCCTCCATAATAATTTTCCAATAATTTTCTAAAAGCTAACGTTGATAGAGCTCTTCATATATGCTCAGCACTCTTGAAGAATTTTACATGCATCATTTAATACTCCAAGCAATGCTTACAGTTGGGTATTAGTATGGCTCCCATTTTACAGACAGAAGGCTAAGTTCTATTTTGAATATTTTATTTATATCAGCTCTTACATGCCAGACAGATCTGTGCAACTGTGGATTTGAGGCTGGCACAGCAAGAAAACAATCACCATTTTGACTCACTCACTCCATCATCCATGTTGGTGGCTTCTATTCCCAAGAACAGCCATGGACATGTTCTGGCACAGCAAAGGGTCCATAGGCCAATCAGTGTAGTAACTGGTGGTGTTGTTATTGGTTAATTTCCAAACTGTTTTCTTGCCCTCCTGGAGAAACTGTAAGCTCCTGACCGTCTTTAGCAAAATTGCTTTCAGTAAATGTTGGATTCCGTGGTTGCAGTGAGATCGCTAGGTGGTGTGACTTATTGAGGTACTTGATACAATGAATTTGAGTTTCCTTTTCTTGACAGGTCTGCATTTGGTATCAAGCTTTTAAATGTTTTGACCTGCTAGTACACTAAATTACCATGTTATTTGCTAATAACCACACATTTTGCAACATCATTACATCACATCCTCTAAGGCTACAGGTGAATTTTCTTAACAGGAAACAAAGAGGGGTCAGTGTGTGATTCTCAGCCTGAGACTCTTACTAGAAGAGCAAAGCAATAATCTTCCTTCTTTGGTGTCTCAAAGGAAAAAGGAGTGAAGATTTCCAGGTGTCCAGCAGGGTGCAACTCTGGACTCCTCTCAACATCCACTCCTACCTCCCTCTGATCCTGTGGGCAGGCAAGAAGGCCATTTTGACTCACTCAATCTTAGGGCAGAGGTGGGTGGGAGATCCTCTGGTTTTTGGCACTGTATGAATGGTTTAATATGTTCACTGGTTCTTCCTCCAAGCCCAGAAGCAACTGTTTTTAAAAGAAGAATTGCATGAAGTTGTATTATTTTTCTATTATTTGTATAATTCTTTTTGTATGTTTTCAATATAGTCAAGACTAGAGAGTCACAGGTGTTAATGAACTAGCCCAGTGGGTCATCCGCCCCTTGATTATGTGGTTCTCCCCACCTTGTGCTACTTGCATTCTGAGCAGGGAATGAGAAGGGCAGTGTATCTACTGAATCAAGTTCAAGGGTGCTCTGTCGGGAAGCAGTTCAAAGCCTTCTGTGTTTGTGCGTGGGCTGAGGGCCAGCTAACACTGCTTCTCAGGCCAGCCCCCTACTACTGAGTTCTTGATGGACTGTTAAAAATTATATATTAAAATGATGACCAGTAGTAAATTCATTGCTTTGGTATACTTTTAAAAACTGTAGAAAACATTTAGTTTTAAACTGCTTTTATAGAACACCTTTAAAGTTACATAGTCCTTAAGGTGTACTTCACCATTTTATTTTAAATATTTTTTATTTGTCCTACATAAAAATTATCCAGTGTGTGTAACTACTTGCCATTTAAAAACCAACCAAAACAGTGTCCTGTGCAGTCCAAAGTCTCCTGAGACACTCAAGCTACAGATTTAGGGATTGTTGTAAAGAGGAATGGGCGCCCAGGAAGTCAGTCAACACTGCGGTACTGGGGACTATCCTTTGCAACAGAAAATGCGTAGCCCAGGGTTGAGCTGGTTTCAAACAACACTAAGAGGCACAAGGAGCTGCCAAGACAGAGCCAATGAAGTAACATGTTTTGCCAAATTATTTGATAGCTTTGTTAGTCAGTTATGTAAGAATGCTGAATGCTGTCATTACTGGGCACTGACAGATACTGTTCTTGTAACAGGGCATACACAGAAGTGCACGCGCGTACACACACACACACACACACACACACACACATTCTCATGTGCTTACCTGTTCTTGTAATTATTCAGCCTCAAGTATTCAGCATCAAATTTCAGAATGGTATTTGAAAGTGTGCCTTAAACATTATAAGGTTGGGGACCATCCCAGCCTTAGGAAGTCAGAAAAGCGACATTCTGGCATAGGTCATTTTGACAGCCTTGGGGTAACTATGAAGGTGGGTACAAGGAGGGATGGTAAGAAAATTTCCTAGCTCAAACAATAATGGAGTATGAAGACAGGTGATAACACGTTCATGAGTATAACAGGAAGTTTACAAGCAATCAGTGATCCAGCTGTCACTTATAAGAAGAGGAATGTAGGCATCTATTTGCAGGAGCAGGTCCTCAGGTCTGGAGATGGCTGCTTCGTCAACAGCAAAGAAACTCAAAGTCAGAATTGCAGGGAGTGAGAAAAGCAGCAGGGATGGGGCACCTGGGTAATGAAAATACAGATACAAAAGGTGGCGAGAGGAACGATACCCAGCCCTTGAGCCACCTCTGAAGCCCTCCAGTGCCCTCTGTGTGAAGACCTTGTGGCCAGCTTCCTCTGAGGTTGCCATTGGCTCTGAACTTGACCACTAGTGTGGCTCTTCTTAAGGGACGTCTCATAAATTGGTCTCTACAGTACTCATGTCATCTTTGGAAGGAGATGTGAAGGAGAATATCTTTCTAACACAGGCAGCCGCTTCAAGGTTGTGCTGGTGAACAATGAATCTAGTAAGTCCACAAATCAGACACCAAACTTGATGCTGTTTTCAACAAATCAGGCGAATTACTTAATGGTTTCTCAATTTTTTTTCAAGTTGTCTCAATTGAGTTTATTAATTCTGATTCATTACATATATTTTTTTAAAAATTCAAAAATCTCCAGATGTTGACATTAATGTCTGGTTGGTTGGAAAGGACCTGTTTCTGAAGCCCTTCTGCAGGTGGGGCTCATTGAAACTTGGAGCAAGTCTGACTCTCAGTCAGAACTGGTTCCAAACACCACATTCCTGTCCAGTCAAGACCAAATTCCCATTGAGGACATGCCTATGTGGAGAATGGGCTCTTGAAGACTGCGCTGGCCACAAGGGCTGTAGCTGCAAGGACTCATGAAGTAAACAGGATTGTCCACTAGGGGGAGGCAGAGAGCAGCCCACCTTGCGTCGTGATTGGATATATACAAAGTTCTAGGCTTTTCAATTTTTGTTCTAGGCTTGTCAATTTTTGTGCTAGGCTGCCAATTTTTGTCATAGTCTTTAGTATTCACCAAAATTTAATGGGGTAAATTAATAATCTTTAGCAAGAATGTTGAAGTTAAGAGAGGAGGTTAGGTATGTTGCTTAAGATCACAACCCAGAAATGCCTGATCCCCAAATTGATGCTGTTTTCAACAAATCAGGCAAATTACTTAACAGATTCTCAATTTTTTTCCATGTTGTCTCAATTTAGTTTATTTATTCTGATTCATTACATATATTTTTTAAAAATTCAAAAATCTCCAGATGTTGAAAATTCAGCAGCATATTTCTAAATAACTGTGAAATTAGAAAATATTCTTAGTGGAATAATAGTGAAAGGAGACATATCAAAACTTAAGAACTATAGCTAAAGCAGGGCTCAGAGGAAAATTTGTAGTACTGAAACATGTATAAGAAAGCAAGCTGAAAATCAGTGATCTAAGGTTTTGTTTAAGAAAAATGAATAGAGAAATTAGAAGGAATTTGTATATTTCTAAAAATTAAGAAAGAGCAAAAACAATTAAATAGAAAAAACAAATCAACAAAGCTAAAGATTAGTACTTTGAAAAAGTAATAAAATTGGTAAATCCTAAGCAAGACAGATCTAAGAAAACATAAATTGCCAGTATCAGGAAATAATATATTTTATCTACTACATGTATGAGACACTGAGCATGAGGGGGAGGAGAAGATTTGGGGGGAAAAAAGTTAGTCTGTTCTGAAGCCACCCAGAGAAATTGCATTCTAGATTCTATTATATTCAACTTAATCCAACACACATTTGTTGGAAAAGAACATAAATCATTGCCAATTTGATCTTAACAGCTAGACAGAAAGAGAATATATACTTTGGAGTTAGAGAGATCTGAGTGCAAATCCAGCCTCTACCTTGATACAAAATGTTTGACTTTAAATAATCATGCAACTTCTCTGCGCTCCCATTTTCTCATCTAAATAAAGGAAGATAATAATACCAATTTCTGGGTGTTGGGGCTGTGGAAGGGATTAGAGATGAAGCACCATGTACACCTGAGACTTAAATCCTACTGAGCACTTTCCTCACTATGACCCAGCACCATGGGGTCTAGAGTTGACCTATCAGAGGGAAGGGAACAAAAATAGATCATGAGACAATAGCATTCATTTGTAAATGTAGTGTCTCTGAGAGGCTTGCCCATTTATTTTCTTTATTTTCCCGATCTAATAGGAGAGGTTTGCTGCAGTCACTATTCAATAGCAAGGAGGGGCTGAGGTGTAGCTCAGTGGTAGAGCACTAGCCCAGCATGTGCTAAGGCCCTGGATTCAACCCCCACAACCACCACCCCAAGATAGGGAAAAAAGGATATTACCAACAATATAAAAGGATCACATGAAAGTAAAAGGAAATAACTTAATATAAAATTTTCATTCTGATTTTATAACATAGTTTTTTTTCTTGATTATTAGTAGAACACAATAAGAACTATGCCTATAACAGAAGTTATTTTAAGACTTTGGGGGGAAAGGTGCCCATCTCCCACGTTGACATAGTGATAGAGGATGCTCCCCAAGGCTTTGGCTCTCCTCCAGTGTGACTTCTGAGTCCTGCACAGGGTGACTACTGCAAGGAGTCACAGATCTAAAGCAGCCGTGGCTCAGATCTTAGATCTGCAAGATGGGTGTTCAGGGTTTTTCACACACTGGACAAACCTGGCGGGCCTAGGAGAGGAAAGCAAGACAAGAGATTAAGAGGCAGTGGGACTCGTCTGCAGTTGGACACAACAATGATAGAAGCCCTGTTCCCAGCAACAAAAGTCCACACCGACCACTGAGCTTCCACACACACCCCTCTCCGCAGGGACACAGAGAAAGGCCCAGTCCCAGAGTGAATGACTGGAGAGTGTGGTCCAGTTGAGTTTCCTTTCACTTGTAAAGCCATAGAATAAATACGAAGAGGAGGTGTTGGATGGTACATGTGGAAGCAAAAACAAACGCCTATTCATGTACTTTCAATGTAGCTGATGCTCAAGAAACCACAGAAGCAGCCGCTGGGATCAGGGAAGTTCAAAGTTTCTAAGGATGTTGGGGGGGAGCTTGGGAAAAATGGAGGAAATGTGATTGTGCAAGGGGGAGGCATGGGGGCAGGAAAGATGGTGGAATGAGATGGACACGTCATTACCCTGGGTACATGTATGACTGCACATATGGTGGGACACTTCATTGGGTACAACCAGAGAAATGAAAAGTTGCACTGCAATTGTGTACAGTGAATCAAAATATATTCTGCTGTCAAATGTACCTAATTAGAGTAAATTAATTAAAATTAAAAACAACTTTGATTCTATTATGCTTTCTCTACGCACATACCTCAAACCATTTAGTTTTATTTAAATAAAATTTATTTTATTAAATAGGAAAAAAAAAGTGTCTAAGGATGAATTGCTTTCTTCTCTTCAGAAGCTTCTAGAGCTACTGTTAGGTCAAAGGACCAGAGGCACCACAGGAGTCATGGACCCCCTGGGAGAGGGCTGGAGGCCACTGGCAGAGGAGGACACTTCCTTTGCATAAAGCAAACTTTCGATAAATGCCTAACAGGTAAATGACAGCCACAGGATGCAGGGAGAGTGGCTGGCACCTGGCTGGGTTGGGATGGACAGAAGTACAAAGTGGTTCATTCAATTATAGCTAAATTTGGTTCTGCTAAATGTGAATCAAGGAAGTTAGAGATCCTCGAGATCAGCTGCCAGAGTCCCCGGCCTTCTAGAGCACAGACTTGCCCTTGTGATGGGACCTCTCAGGTTCATCTAGAGCCAATTGTCATGACCAGCTGGGCACAGTGGCTCTAACTGTGGTCACTCCATCCTCATTAATATGGTAGCTGGGACTCCCCCACATAGATACATCCTAGGGAATGAGATTATCTGCTTCCTTAAAGAAACCCTGCTATGGAAAGGGAAACTTTTTAGGACATTTAGGATTTTGGAAGCCACCTCTGTTTTTTTTATTAATGATAATATAATGATATGATACTATGAATATGGTTCTTAATTATAGTTTCTGATTTGAGGGAAATTCAACAGTGGAAAAGAAGCAGCAACTATTCTGTTAAGATGATCTCTCTCCATAAATACATATATATTCAGATCTGATGTTCCAATAAAATGCATACATATCTCATTAGTTGGGCAGCATTTGGGTGGACACAGAATCTGTTCTGAAGTTTCAGAGGAGTGTGCCCTGAAGGTTGTTTGTTTACTTCAAGCCACTGGGGACACCAATCAGAGGAAGCATGCTGAGCATTTACTGTCTTTATAGAATTCCAAAAAAGTTGTCATCTCTGTTCACTCACTGGTTGAAACATATGTCAGGAAATTCAGTCTGTAGGACTGTGAATGTGTGTATGGAAAGAAAGGGAAATTCACGAAGGATATACAGCCAAAAATCAGTAGTGTTTTCTCTGTGGGACTTAATAAGGGGATAATATTAGAACCATGAAGAAATCTAACCTATGTAAATGTAACTATACTCCTGTTTGTTTATTAAATAACTATACAGAAAAATCTAGACAAAAGTTTACTAAAATCAGAAGGTACATTTGGGATGGAGAGATTTCAACTACAGTCTGTGAATCTCTGGGACATTCATATTGGGTTCCCCTGGAAATAAACAGCTGTCTTCCAAGTCACACAGCTCTTAGCCACAGTGAGGAGTCCTGCAGGTCTGTCATTCCAAGAGTTATGCCAAATATATTAGATCTCTTGGAATTAAATCTCTTGGATGGAGAAAACAGTGGTTTTGAATATGATCCCCCAGTTGAAGGTCCCAAGATCTGATGCTCCTGTCTGTACGAGTCCGAGTGGAAGTCAGGCCTATACCTTCTCCCCAGAGGCAGGAGTGAGCCCACCTGGAGCACAGGTGAGGGGAGATGATGAGCCTTCACCAAAAGGACTTCTGGCCACTAAGGTCAGAAAGGGGAAAGAAGACAGAAGAGTACAGGGGATAAGACTTGTCTTCTTTCCCCCATTTTCTCCTAGGCTCTCAGACTCCATTTTCTTCTTGCAAAATGCCTTGAGTAACTGAGCCTGGCCAGGGGCCTGCGGGTTTCCTTCATGGTTGCTCCTTTTTTCTTTCCGTTTTCCATTTAACAGCTGCCACGTGCTCATGGATTTCCTTCTTTCCAGATAGGAACCAGCTGACTGATGGGAAATTCGCACCATTTGGGAAACCAGAGCCATCAGCATGAATCCCTTAAATCTGTCCTTCGGCTTTTATGATGTGGTTGGTGACATGAAGACACAGTAAAAATATTCTAACACTTCAGCTTCTACATTCTTTGAAAACCTTTTTTCTCCCTGCTTTAGTCTTGTTCTAAGCTATGACACCAGGAAATCTCCAAGGAGGCCTCTATCAGTGTATCCCTACCTATGTGATTGGCCACAACTACTTAAAAATGCATGAGGGGGTCCCGGTTTTGAAAAGAGTTATAGGTCACTTTAAAAATACATACCTATGTGCAATTTTAAACTTTTCTCCAATAAACATGGATCACATAAACTTTCTTTTAAGATTTTTACATTTCTTAATTTTAAAAGGACAAATCTTGGTAGATTGCCATGGGGAAGCTTACCAAGGATCAGACATGTACACCCAGACCCAACTAAGGAAATTTCACAGGTAAATTTGTGCCAAATCACAGGGATTTTACAACTTAGGAGAAAGGTCTTGGCAAAAACATGCTTCTGCTCTCTGACATCTAGCAGGTTTCCAGCCCTGGACCAGGCTGCTTGCTCTGCAAACCAGAAAATATGCCCTCCAAGGCTGGGTCAGCTTCAAGAGCAAGTCACTGCTCCAGGGTGACAATGAGGAAAGAGGCGGATGGGGGTAGTGACCAGGTGAAGGCAACTGGCTAGAAAATCCTCCAAGTGAGGCTAAGAAGAGAAGGAGAGATGGCCACAGGTCACCACCTGAGATCCCCTTAAAGCCCCAGGAGAGACTCCCCAGCCTCCTAGCTCGAAAGGGAACAGGAAAAGACGAAATGTCTGCAGAAGTTAGGCAGCCCTTTCCTTTCTTCAGGAAGAAAGTCAATTACCTGTAGTTACTCTGACAGACAAATGTCATATTCCTCTTGTTCACAATCAATTTCAGCTCATTCAAGGAAGACCCTGAGCATGAGTCACTGAGGAAGAAAGAAGAAAATGTTAAAATAACGAGACTTCTTGTTATTTCCCTGAGTCTCTTAGCTTCTTTTCTAAAGCCCTGGATAAAGAGGAGAAGCAGAAGTCCACCTCTAAGTGGCCCTAGTTGAGCAGGTGGGAAACTGAAGGTGGGAAACTGTTAGTTACCATTGTTGGAGATAAAATTAGTTGTTGGGATGAGCTAAATGTAGAGTACGGCCCCGTTCATTGAGCCAGTCTGTTCCCAATGTATTCGTGAGACTGTGAATTCTTTTTTTTTTTTTTTAATCTTTTTTCTTTTTTTTTAAGAGAGAGAGAGTTTTTTTAATATTTTTTTTTTTTAGTTTTTGGCGGACACAACATCTTTGTTGGTATGTGTTGCTGAGGATCGAACCCGGGCCGCACGCATGCCAGGCGAGCGTGCTACCGCTTGAGCCACATCCCCAGCCCGACTGTGAATTCTTCTGTTGGCCGACATGTAAAATATCCCTTGGATACAAAGTAATAAGATGTACCTGGGACCTTTTCCAATATCTTGCATCACCCAGGCCTGTACCGTATGAACTTTTTCTGGGCGCAAATTAAAGATTTCCACACTTCCAAAAATGCTAAAAGAGAAGAGACAAAGAACATTGTCAATCCTAAACTCAAATTCAAGGACATCCATACCTCCTGTCAAAAACCAGAAAGCTGGACACATTGGGTGGACTCCACCCTTGGAATTGCCTTAGAGATAGTCACCATTTCTTATTAACATGACCCCCAGTAAACAAAGATTTTCAAGATAAGACCTTTAGCCAGTATTTTCATGTTGATTTTTGAAATTAGTTGCTACTCAAGAGTGACTCTTGATCTACTTTGTGAACATCACCAGAAAGCTGGTGAGAGCTGCAGTTCAGCCCCCTCTTGCCTGGTTAATCTTATTCCTGCTTTCGCCTGGAGGGTGATTCACATGTTCAGCAAAATCTGAGAAGCCTGCTTTGAAAGAGGCTGATAATCTGCTTAACCACATATCTAAATTCTTCTGTATTAATTTCTGACAGATGCCACTCCTGTTCTGAGTACCTGGATCCCTAAGATCAGATTATAAAATCTTGGAATGTTACCAGTTTCACCCAAAACCCCACAGAAGAGGAAGTCAGAAGACGACAAAAGCGTAAACATTCCTTTGTAGAATTAAATACAAAAACAAAGAGAGAGAGAGAGAGAGAGAGAGAGAGAGAGAGAGAGAGGGAGGGAGGGAAAGTAATTTATGTCACTTATGGTGCCAGGGCAAATTAATTCCGCCTCCTGTCTCTCCAACAACCATACCAGGGCAAGACTAGAGAACAACCCGTCAGAGAAGGAAGGCAGGAGTGTGGCCGGATTGAGTGGTGAGATTAAATGAGAGAACAATGGCTAATGCTCATTGAGCGGCTTCTCTGTGAGGCCCAGGACTCGGCATTTTTTCATGTTATTGCTAACCGTCACATCACCATCATCTTTTCAAATACGCATGTGAGGGTCTCCCAGAGGTTAGGTGCCCTGCCTAAGGCCACACAGGTCATATGGAATGACCCCTGGAGTCCTGGCTTTTAACCACCAGTGTCATGCTGGCAATGTCTACAAAGAGAGGATGAAGGTCAAGAGCCCAAGCCAGTTGCCCATGTGCCCAGTGGTCGTGAATTAGGATTCAAACTCTTCATGGAGTAGAGAGGAGTCAGGCCATGGATGGTGAGGATTTGGACAGGGAGAAGCAGGGAGGGGAGGCAGGTGTCCATGCATCCAGGAGCAGCTTGGACACAGGTGGAAATCGGGAGGTGGAGGATAATGATAGAGGAGGCTGAGAAAATGGCACCCGGCCTTGAAACATCACGAGCAGGGGCTCTTATCAATACAGTGGCCGTCAGGAACGTTAGAAAACGTCAGACAGAAGAGAAATTAGACAAAAGCAGTGACCCAGAAAGACAAAATATGTTCAGAGAATACAAAATATTTGCCTTTTTTTAGCCCAAATCTTCAGAACTGGTCTGAAACTTAAAAAGCACAATCGTTCTAGCGGTGGAATATCCCACAGGAGGCCATGGCAACCACTGCGAATAAGATACAAAGAAGTGATTACCTATTCTTGTCAAAGGGTTCAGTGAGGGATCCATTGAGCATCACTTGGACCACACCACAGGCAGCTTCTGCAAACTTAAAACAATAATAATAATGCTCCCCCCACTCCTCAGCATGTAAACTTAGTCCTCAGTCCCCAGCGACTCCCTCTAAAACCATGCATGGTATTTATTAGCTGGCTAGGGAGGGAACAGTCTCCCTGGTCCTGCACAGGATGCCCAGTCTATAGGATTTCCACTCCACGCCACTGGAGGTGTGAAGCTTCCTTCACAGCGGGGTTCTTCAACCATTCGAACAAACTGTTGAACAATGAAGTTTCATGCTCACAGGGTTGCTAAATGTAGCAGTGCCGAATTTGGAAGTCCAGGGGAGAAAAGAGAATGTCCCTGGAGGAGAAAGATGAGGGTGTCTTCCTAGTATCCAGCACTGTGACTGTGTCATTTTACTTAGGAGGAGCAATGTGGGCGATGCAGGAGGAAAGGAAAGGGGAACATCAGGGAAAAGAGAACCAAGAGAGAGAAGATGACTCTGAGGCCTGACAAGGCACAAAGAGAAAGGGGGTTTCAACAGACGGATGTGACTGAGCAAGGAGGTGTGTCTCTCCATGCAGCAAATGCTCAGCTGAAAACAACATGAGCACAGCAAACTCTAGGCTTTCCCAGGAGACATGGCGGACCTTGGCACCGGCTCAGATGCCCTTCTCTGAACCCTGACCCCATCGATGTCCCTTCACATTGTGTTACTATAACGCATTGTAATAATGAGCTCAGTGGCATTTAGCTCCCAGTACTGAGTGCTCCATGAGAACAGAGAGCCAGCTGTCCTCTACAGCCCTGGGTGCTGTGTACCTGTTGCATGACACAGAGTGGACACTCAGTAAAAATCTGAAGAAGGAAAAGAGGGAGGAAAAGAAGCAGCCAGTGCTTGGTTGCTCTGTGGAGGAGACTAGGAAATAACAGGGTTGTGCAGGTCGGCGAGGTGGTGAACCAAGGAGGATGGTTCATCAGCAGGTAAAGGCAGCTGAGAAGGGAAAGGCCTAGGGGTCTAAGAGCAGTTGTGGACACTGACATTGGGTATAAAGTTAGTTTGTGAGGCACCATGAATGCTTTGCCAAAGAATCTGGACTCTGCTCTGCAGGTGACCTTGGCTCCACTGAAGGATCTGAAACTGAACTGTGAAATCCAATGCTGCTCTGTCTTCCCTTCATGAGCGAGGGACAAAGGCCCAGTGGTTGTGACTAATCACAAGTACCAACTCAAAAGCATGCTCATGGGTACCAACCCTGGGCCACCCAAGATGGAATTCTCAAGGTATAATTCTCAAGTTACCCCCCCTCCACCGCCCCACCAGGGAAATGTTGGATCAATGTGCTTCAAAATCACATTACTTGGAAATAAGGAGATGAGACAAAAACTTGAAGTACCAAGAAGTGCTGCTGCTATTGTCAAAAAGAAAAAAAAAATAAAGAAAGAAAGAAAAGAAAGGTACAAAGGGCCATCTACACACACCCATGAAAATTTGGCAAAGATAAAGGCACAGGTGTCTATGTGGTTCGCCAGGTGCCTCTGATCCTCTTCACCTCTGTACTCCTGGCACCAAGGACTGAGTGGGAACATAAGCAAGCACTCAAAACATAACATGGCTTTGGGAGTTTTTAATATTAGCACTGTCCTGAAACACATTATATAGCAATGAAATAAAAAGAAACTATTCTCAGAAAAATTAAGCAAACAAAAACTCTGCAGTACCCTTTATTTTGTTATGGTATGTAGTAGGTCCTTAACAAATATTTATTAAGTGTATGAATTCCAAGTTACTTAAAAGTTCAGTGGCATTTTATTTAAATATGGCAGCAACCCAATGGAGCAGGCTTATTTTGACCTCCATTTGACAAATGAGAAATCTGAAGGTCAGAATAATTAAGGATGCACCCAAGTTGAAATGTTTTCCTTCTCAAACTTCCTTCTGGGATAACTAGATGGGAATGACATCAAAAAGACACATCAGGGATTTTCACAAATATAGTGTTATGCTTTGTGTGTTTGTCCCTACCTAAATCCCCCCACCCCACAAATCCATATATTGGAAACTAAGACTCAGTGTATAATATTAAGAGGCAGGCCTTTAAGAGGTGATTAGACCATAGAGCTGTGCCCTCATGCATGGGAAGACAGTTCTTTTAAAAGGGTTCAAGGAAACTAGCTAGTGCTTTCTTGCCCTTCTGCTTTCTGCCATGTGAGGACACAGCAACAAGGCACCATCTTGGAAGCCAAGAACAGCTCTCAGCAGATATCCATTCCACTGGACCTTGACCCTAAACCTCCCATCCTCTGGAACTTTGCAAGATAAATGTGTATTCCTTATATATTATATACTCTTTGGTATTTTGTTACAGCAGCATAAATGGACCACATGTGCACTTAACACATACAAGTCTCCATTTTCCCTAGCTCCTCAAATGTCTACGTTTAATTCTGAAATATTATACTTAGTTTTACTTCCTCTCTTTCTTTATTTCTTATTTTTCCTTTCCTTTTTTCCCCTCTTCTACTTGCAAAGAAGTTTTTCCTTGTCCACCTTATAAAGAAGCAACTTATAGAAAAAAATAAGCTTCAAGTGAAGTCAGAAATAGGGAGTGAGGGTGGTGGTGAGTATTTCTTAAGCCAGGTTCTGGATCTAAAGTCAGAAGACTTAGAATAAATGCTCAATCTATCATTTGCTAACTGTACATTTAGTAGATTAGTTATGAACTTGCATTTCTGTTTCAACATCTGTAAAATGGGCTCGATACTCATGGTACTTACTCCACAGGGTTCCTTTTTT
Organism: Spermophilus citellus; assembly: GCF_964194105.1. Taxonomy (NCBI): domain Eukaryota; kingdom Metazoa; phylum Chordata; class Mammalia; order Rodentia; family Sciuridae; genus Spermophilus; species Spermophilus citellus. The sequence continues at coordinate 11,089,560 of NC_138189.1, read as the reverse complement.
CCTCCATAGAGTTTTTGTGAGAAAGAACATTTTAATTCATGTAAAGAGTTAAGCTCAATGCATGTGGTCTATAAGTGTAGATTATTAAAACTGTCCTAGGAATCTAATCATTAGGTCAGAGGATTAAACCAAGCCCTTGCTTCCTGGCACCCACAGCCACAAATTGGATAAGATCAGGAATTATTCAGCTGGAGCCCCCATAGACCCTCCATGAATGTTCTAAAATTGGGTGTGAAAATCTGCTGGCAAGTGTTTCTGAACCTTTTCCTCAGTAAAGAATCCTACACTTTCAGTCCTAAAAGGATCTATGACCCAAAAAGGGTTGAAACCATTCACTGACTGGATGACATCTTCAAGTTCTCTGGTCTCAAAATTCTAGAATTTCATGACTGGGTACTCACCTTCTGGGAAATCGCTTTCCAGAACACTGAACCAGGGTTGTTACTGCAGTCATTCCTCCAGTGAGGGCAAGATTGATAGTTCAAGTCTAAAATCATAGTTTATAGAGAATCATTAAAGTGGAGAAGGAAGCATGTCAATCAGTTCCTTCTCTGGTCAGTCACTGCAGAGCAGTTTTCCAGCAGCATCCCTGCCAAATAGAGGCTTGGAGAATGGACACAACTCGACCTCATTAACTAAGTGTCCCCTGAATCCCTTCCAAGTTCTTTCCTTACTCTCCAAATTCCAGACGGGAACACAGTGACGGGTTTTGAGTCATCATTCTGGGAAATGGCCGTGAACGTTCACCCAGCAGAGAAAAGCCCCCACTGCTATCCCCAAGTTCAGGAAGAATGAGAGGGGATACCAGGCCTTCGGGGGTCGCTCTCAGCAATCACTTCTCTGCTTCCTGACAACTCTCTTTTGTTAGAGCTTCCTTCCCTGCCTCCGTAAGTCCTTGCACTTTGGGGCTCAGATGGCCTCAGAGGCTTTCTGTATGCACCCCATCAAGAGAGGCCGAGGCCTCAGTGAGGCAGGAGACACAGGGCATGGGATGCACAGTGCCTGTGATGCTTCTCTCAAGGATGTCTGCCTTAATGCACAAACATCTAACGGGGATGAGGTTCTGGAGACAGAGAGGTGAATTAGATAGGAATCCTGCCTTCCAGAGAGCACAGGATGGAGTGACTTCCAATAACCATGCCTGATTCAGGGACTATGCATCACCCCCAGGAAGGTTGACGTTGAACTTTGTTTTGAAGGAAGAATAGGCATCTTCAGACAGACTCCACGCAGAGAGAACGTGTGCAGAGGAACAGAGCTCTAAGGCAGGACAGCCCAGTGGGTTCACAGCAGTAAAGGGACCTGTTATGGCTTGGATCTGGAATGTTCCCCCAAAGCTTCTGGCTGAAGACTTGGTCCCCAATGCAGCAATGTTCAGAGGTGGAGCCTTTGGGGTGTGATTGGTCATGAGAGCTCTGACCTCATCAGTGGATTAATCCACTGATGTCTGAACAAACTCCCAGGAGGGGGTGGAAGCGGTAGGTGGTGGGCATGGTTGGAGGATGCAGGTCACTAGGGAGGGCCATGGAAGGCTATTTTCTGTCCTGATGCCCTTCTTCTCTCTATCCTCCTCCCCACTCCTGGCTGCCATGGGCAGAGCCACTCTCCTCCTCTATTCCCTTCTGCCATCGCTGTTCTGCTACACCTCAGCCCCAAAGCAATGGAGCCAGCTGAACTCAGACGGAAATCTCTGAAATTGTGAATCAACATAAGTCTTCCCCTTCTAAGTTATTTACATCAGGCATTTTGGTCATAGCAATAAAATAACAAAGATGAGAAAGGGAATGAGGGAGGACGAGACATTAAAAAACAGAGGTCAGTCAGGTCATGTCAAGGAATTCAGACATTACCTGAGAGAAAAAAGAGAACATTTTAGGCTTCCAGTAGGAGACAGATACAATCACATTTTTATTTTAGGAAGAACCCTGTGGTTGCCAGATGGAGGCTGACCTAAAGTTGTTTTTTTTTCTTTATAAAGCACCCATCCTCAGGTACTTTGCTCTAACAATACAAATTGAACTAAGTCAATTAGGTAGGGAAGTTGTATGAAGACAGGATCTAGATTCCTTTCTTGTATCCCAGAAGTCAGGAATTGTGGTATTTGCCTGTTCCAATCTGAACTTGAAGAAACACAATTCTTCTTCCACCTTCTGATGGGTAGACTTTTGTTTCCCTATAGATGTGTTACTTCTACCTTTTTATGGTTGAATTATGTCCTCCCCAAAGATATGTTGAGTCCTAACCCCTGGTACCTGTGAATGTGATCT